>NW_024609808.1:85000-232500 GCF_018296145.1 Oncorhynchus tshawytscha
ATACTGTAAGCTAGCCTTCAAACTCTAGCAAAGCCTGTCTGCTCCAATTGACTCTGACCAGGACTACCTCTGCTAATACCACTACCATGTGTTCAACAGGAGTGGAGTCAAAGAGCAATGTGGCTAAGGGGTTAGCGACACCCGCGCTCTCGGGTTTTTCGAGTTTGAAACTTCAAAGCTAGTTTGGGAAGGCTCTGAATAGCATTAATGTTTCACTTCATTCTCTCTCTCTTTGGACTTTTGTTGGTGGCCTGTCAACTACCATAGTCACACTTTCCTATAGTGTTAAATACACGGGGCAGTTCTGACACAGCTGGTATTAAAGTGTGTGTGTTTGTTTGTTTCAGAGTGCCCAAGCAGCAGTGTGTGTGGTTTCCCCCTGAGTGGCTACCTGAGGGAGCAGTCCTGGTTCTGTGGCAGAAATGCCAGGATGTCGGCGTGTCTGGTGAGCCTGACTCACCTTAGGTGACAGATATTTAGCCAACTGTCATTTCATATATATATATATATATATATATATATACACTGCTCAAAAAATAAAGGGAACACTAAACTAACACATCCTAGATCTGAATTAATGAAATATTCTTATTAAATACTTTTTTTCTTTACATAGTTGTATGTGCTGACAACAAAATCACACAAAAATCTTCAATGGAAATCAAATTTATCAACCCATGGAGGTCTGGATTTGGAGTCACACTCAAAATTAAAGTGGAAAACCACACTACAGGCTGATCCAACTTTGATGTAATGTCCTTAAAACAAGTCAAAATGAGGCTCAGTAGTGTGTGTGGCCTCCACGTGCCTGTATGACCTCCCTACAACGCCTGGGCATGCTCCTGATGAGGTGGCGGATGGTCTCCTGAGGGATCTCCTCCCAGACCTGGACTAAAGCATCCGCCAACTCCTGGACAGTCTGTGGAGCGAGACATGATGTCCCAGATGTGCTCAATTGGATTCAGGTCTGGGGAACGGGCGGGCCAGTCCATAGCATCAATGCCTTCCTCTTGGAGGAACTGCTGACACACTCCAGCCACATTAGGTCGAGCATTGTCTTGCATTAGGAGGAACCCAGGGCCAACCGCACCAGCATATGGTCTCACAAGGGGTCTGAGGATCTCATCTCGGTACCTAATGGCAGTCAGGCTACCTCTGGCGAGGACATGGAGGGCTGTGCGGCCCCACAAAGAAATGCCACACCATGACTGACCCACCGCCAAACCGGTCATGCTGGAGGATGGTGCAGGCAGCAGAATGTTCTCCACGGCGTCTCCAGACTGTCACGTCTGTCACATGTGCTCAGTGTGAACCTGCTTTCATCTGTGAAGAGCACAGGGCGCCAGTGGCGATTTTGCCAATCTTGGTGTTCTCTGGCAAATGCCAAACGTCCTGCACGGTGTTGGGCTTTAAGCACTACCCCCACCTGTGGACGTCGGGCCCTCATACCACCCTCATGGAGTCTGTTTCTGACCGTTTGAGCAGACACATGCACATTTGTGGCCTGCTGGAGGTAATTTTGCAGGGCTCTGGCAGTGCTCCTCCTGCTCCTCCTTGCGCAAAGGCGGAGGTAGTGGTCCTGCTGCTGGGTTGTTGCCCTCCTACGGTCTCCTCCACGTCTCCTGATGTACTGGCCTGTCTCCTTGTAGCCCCTCCACGCTCTGGACACTACGCTGACAGACACAGCAAACCTTCTTGCCACAGCTCGCATTGATGTTCCATCCTGGATGAGCTGCACTACCTGAGCCACTTGTGTGGGTTGTAGACTCCGTCTCATGGTACCACTAGAGTGAAAGCACCGCCAGCATTCAAAAGTGACCAAAACATCAGCCAGGAAGCATAGGAACTGAGAAGTGATCTGTGGTCACCACCTGCAGAACCACTCCTTTATTGGGGGTGTCTTGCTAATTGCTTTTAATTTCCACCTGTTGTCTATTCCATTTGCACAACAGCATGTGCAATTTATTGTCAATCAGTGTTGCTTCCTAATTGGACAGTTTGATTTCACAGAAGTGTGATTGACTTGGAGTTACATTGTGTTGTTTAAGTGTTCCCTTTATTTTTTGAGCATTGTATATATATGAAATGACCACTGAACAGAAATATAAAGGCAACATGTAATGTGTTGGTCCCATGTTTCATGAGCTGAAATATCTCAGATTTTGTACATACTTTTGTTTACATCCCTGTTAGTGACCATTTCTCCTTTGCCAAGATAATCCATCAACCTGACAGGTGTGGCATATCAAGAAGCTTATTAAACAGCATGATCATTACACAGGTGCACCTTGTGCTGAGGACAATAAAAGGCGACTCCAATATCTGCAGTTTTGTCACACAACACAATGCCACTGATGTCTGAAGTTGAGGTAGCATGCAATTGGCATGCTGACTGCAGGAATGTCCACCAGAGCTGTTGCCAGAGAATTTAATGTTAATTTCTCTACCATAATCCGCCTCCAACGTCGTTCTAGAGAATTTGACAGTACGTCCAACCGCCCTCACAACTGCAGACCACGTGTATGGCGTTGCATATGCGAGCTAATGGGTTTGCTAATGTCAACATTGTGAACAGAGTGCCCCATGTTGGCAGTGGGGTTATGGTATGGGCAACAAACACAATTTCATTTTATCAATGGCAATTTGAATACACAGAGATATCATGATGAGATCCTGAGGCCCATTGGTGTACCATTCATCCGCCACCATCACCTCATGTTTCAGCATGCTAATGTGTGTCGCAAGGATCTGTACACAATTCCTGGAAGCTGACAATTTCCCAGTTCTGGCCTGCATACTCACCAGTCATGTCACCCGTTGAGCATGTTTGGCATGCTCTGGATTGATGTGTACGACAGCGTGTTCCTGTTCCCGCCAATATCCAGCAACTTCGCACATCCATTGAAGAGGAGTGGGACAACATTCCACAGGCCACAATTAACAGCCTGTTGAACTCTATGTGAAGGAGATGTGTCGCGATGTATGAGGCAAATGGTCACACCAGATACTGACTGGTTTTCTAATCCACAGCCCTACTTTGTTTTAAAGGTATCTGTAACCAACAGATACATATCTGTATTCCCAGTCATGTGAAATCCATAGATTAGGGCCTCATTTATTTATTTGAATTGATTTCTATATATATGAACTGTAACTCAGTAAAATCTTTGAAATTGTTGCATGTTGCATTTTATATTTTTGTTCAGTATATATTTCTGTCAGCAATGCATTCACTTTTATGCACCATCTGTCAACTAGACAGTATAGTTGAGGGCACTATAAGGTTAGGTTGTGCCACAGTATTGACGTTTTAGTGCCCACAACTGTTCAATGCTGTACAGTTGGTCCTCAGTCTGTTATTGTCGTGAGACTAACTAACTGATATCTTCTACCTTTTGAGTTCCACATGTTGTAAGAGCAATGTAACATTTTTAACTCTGTGACCCCTGGGAGAGTCCATTCATGGGGTCCTAATAAATACTGAATACTTAATAGCATTTCACTTTATTTTCTCTTATTCAGGCTTTGGAGAGAGTTGCCAAGGGCCAAGGGGTAAGTACTATATACATGTATATCAATACATTGGACACATTTGGCCAAACTACAGTACAATGAGTTGTCTGTGTGAGAATGACATCATGCAATCACAGTTCAATGAGTTTTTTTGGTTGCTACAAATTTGTGCTCATCAAAGATAATCAAAGCTGATCAATTGAATGATTGCTTCCAGCAACTGGCCACGTGCGTTTCCCAGACGCGACAGATCCTGTTTTTATTTTCTGCGTTCCAGAGCGAGTGGATACGGATGCCTTAGAGCACACTGTTCCCATACTTCTCCAGGGTCTTTCACATACAATAAGGCCTGATTGAGACTTACAATACTATAGATATTTGAGCCGCCGACCTTAGGTTGCGTCCCAAGTGGCACCCTATTCCCTATATAGTGCACTACTTTTGACAAGGGTCCATAGGGTTCTGGTCAAAAGTAGTGCACTTTATAGGGAATAGGCTGCCACTAGGGACGTTAGTGTACGGGGTCAAACCCGTTACACGATACCGCCCGGACCATTCATAAATAATTTTTCTGAATATTAATGTAATCACTAAGGGATGGGACTGCATGCTTAAACGGCAGCTTGCGTCCAACAACCAGTCTGATTGCACTCAGATCATATGTTGAGTTTGGTATAAGCATTGGGCATTGTCATAAAAACGTTTCCTCCAATGGGTTTTAATACACACCCTAATCACTGGCAGAGAATGAATGAATATCTCAAGAAAAAAATGTTTTTGTAAGTGAAAACAACATGGGATCTTTGATTATTTTCTGTCTCCACAGATTCAGATGGAGTCACTCTTCTATAGGGCCGTCCTCCATGTGATTCTAAGGGATCACTACAGCTCCTTTAAAAGGTAGGTTTGGTCTCCCTGGTTAGGGGACATCCAAAGCAGTAGGCTATACCAGACTACTGAGAGAGTCCAGGTGCCCCTGTCTTGGGGGTCTGCAGTACCGTTGACAAAACCTGTTAGCTTTTACTCTTGTGGGATTTCCTGGCCCTCATTTTATGGTTTGTGGCCACTTTGTAAGAATCTCCACTTTCTCAAATTCATTCAGCTAGGATACAAAAACACAGACTTCTGATGTGAAGATACAAAAAGAGTATTCTCTACCCCTCTAGCTGAAGTTATGGTGAATAGTCATTTTGAACGTTGGAAGGAGCAGCCCACAATGTAAGATCGTCAGACTTCCTGAATGGGTTGTTGACTGCTGCTGGGTAAAGTAGAACAAGTGAAGAGGAATGATTGATCCTGGTGAAAACTGAACAGAGAAATCTACAGTTGGTCTTCTCAGCCCCATAGAGACAGAGGAGGTACCCTCTGTATTACACACACACACACACACAAAGACAACCACACACACCACACACACACACACACACACACACACACACACACACACACGATGACAACCTCACACCTCTCACTGACATGTCTATCCCTGTAGCCTACAGGACACTGGGTCCCTCGCTGAGTGAAATCAGGATCCCATTAATGGACCTGACCACCTCTCTACTATTGCATGTGTGATGACTGTTTCACCCTGGTTGCCAGGGTGTTGTAGCGTAGCGTAGCAAGGGAGGAAAAATAAGAGAGGGAAGAGGAGAATCGGATGCCTATGACTTAATATACACTGGTAGGCTCATTTCAGCGATGGTGATTTGGGGGTTGAAAGAGCTGTCTTCACGTGTGTGTGTCGTTGGCAGCGAGAAGCGTGTGGGGAATGTCTACTCCAAGGCCACCTCGTTCGTGGACTACGTCTGGAGAGCCCTCCGGAGGCTGGAGCTGGATGAGTCAAAGGTCAGTGATGGGAGATATCACAATATTAGGGCGTTTTGGGAACAGACTTGAGAATGTTCTTCAGAGCAACACATCCTCAGGGGGAATCCCACACTGCTGCTTTGGACACCAGGAAAGCAACCCATAATGGATTTGGGGTAAAAAATATAAAAAAACACAACAACGTATTCTTGGCGTAAGATGTGAAATCCCATCGAGAGGACAAGCTTTTAGCATAGCTCTGTACAATTGAACTGACAGTAACGATTATCTGTAATGGTACCTGAAATCCCTGTACAGTTGAACGTCTTTGGTTGCTCTAAACCATCTTTGAAACTGACACATGGAATCGAAAGGGCTCTTTAGAAAAGGACAAGTTGTGTAATATGCACCTAGAGTACTGTGTGATCATGGGTAAGGCATTGTTAAACAAACAGCGAGTGCAGGGATTAGGGAATATGTCTCAACTGGCTCCCTCGAGTTGTTCTATAAATGAGAGATTTGTTGCTCGTAAAGCCTGGGATTAAAAGTGTTCAATGGGTTGTGTGTTACCACTCTCATGTTACTCACCTATCACCTACACATGACCCTGCTCTGTCTCTTAACACTTCCCACATTCTTCTCTTCATCCCTCCCTCCCTCTCTCTCCCATCTCTCCCTCCTCCATCTCTCTACCTCTCCTCTGCCTCCCGCCCTCTCTCCCTCCTTCCTTCCCTCTCTACCAGCTCTCTGACAGTGTCATACAGGGTTACCACGACACATACCGACCCAGGATGGTTGAGATGGAGGCCTTTAACATGGTAGGTCCCAACTGGGATACTATAGCACTACTACCTAGAGGAACCATTATCACTCTGAATGAATGGCTCACACAGGACTTCTATGGCTATAGGAGCATTGGTTCTCTTTGTCCAGTACTTTCTATTTTGGAGTGGTTATTAAGCCTTATTAAAGTTGGTTTACATTTACACAACTCCCTCAATGACTTGTGTAAACTCTACTCTGTGTAAATCATCTGGCAAAAAAAGTGATATTTTTACTGTCCTCAGGCTGCTAATGAAACCTAGTTTTGAAATCAGAGGGGTTCTATTTCAATGACATTACAACAGCCCTGCTCTGCTCTGCTTTGATACGGTGCCTAGTTGTATTCCGTTGGATCCCATAGTGTTGAAGTACACTTAACAGAAGTACACTTAAAACTAGTGTTTACTGACCTGCTTCCTGTGTTTACCCAGCTGAAGGTGACTTTGGCTCCCTGCATCGAGGGTCTGATTCTCCTGGACCGCCTCTGCTACCTGAAAGAGCAGGTACAGGAACAGCCTCAACCACAGTGGCACACAACAGACTTGGGATGCATCTCACTAGTCTAATGTGGCTGCCTCTCCTTGTCTCCTTCATATGCACTGATCTGAATAGGGATCGGTGAGACTAAAATGGTGGATGTCTACTGGGGATTTGCTTTCCCCTGTCCAGTTCCTACAGTTCTGTGCAGATAAAGGAGAGGAGACAAGGGATGGGGTCCACTATTGAGATGCACCCCAACTACAGCACACCAGTCATTGTTACTAAAAAAGGAGAGGCCTCACTTCCTCCTTGTTCATTCTCTCTCAATCCCTCCAGCCTGTGGTCACACACAGACACACACAGACACACATAAACACACACAGACACACACAAACACACACAAACACACACAGACACACACCAATCCACACAGACACACACAGACACACACAAACACACACAGACACACACAAACACACACAGACACACACTAACCCACACAGACACAAACAGACACACACTAACCCACACAGACACACACTAACCCACACAGACACACACACACACACAAACACACACAGACACACACTAACCCACACAGACACACACTAACCCACACAGATACACATAGACACACACACACACACACAGACACACACACACACACACAGACACACACAAACCCACACAGACACACACACACAGACACACACTAACCCACACAGACACACACTAACCCACACAGACACACATAGACACACAGACACACACAAACACACACAGACACACACTAACCCACACAGACACACGCAGGCCAGATATAGTGGTCCGGTCCCTATGACTTCAAACGGCCGCTGCGCGACACCAAACATCTCTTTTCCTCATTGTCCCATAATTACCCGTGTCTGGTTCCCCATAGCTAAGTAGTGGGAGAAAACATGACCTCAGCCGCCAGACCAATGGAGGGAACTATTGTTTCTCCCTCCCAGCTACAAACAGAGGAGGTCTGGGCCTGGAATGCACATTGTCTGGCTAATTGCTATAGGGTGTGTTCATTGATTCACAATGTGATAGGACAAAAAGGAGAAGGATTCTTGGAGTGTGGTTTTAGTGGCTTTCGCTGCTACAGAGACCATGGCTACACCGTTCAAGCCTGGTCCCAGATCTGTTTGTGCTATATATGCAACATTGACCATAGAAGTTGGCTCTACAGCACAAACAGATTTGAGACCAGCCAAATACTGTACCTGGTTAGCTGTTCCATTAATGTTTTCTCAGACGGGATTTTGGATGACGTGGTTATGTAGACTATTAGTTGTCTTCGGTACATCTCTTTAAAGTGATACAGTGGTGTGGCCCGTAGAATGGTTGAGCTATTTACTGAATGACTTGGTACGTGTCATTTAAGGCCCCTAAACTCAGCTCCTATAAATGCTGTATGTTTATCCATAGGTCTTGATGATTTGCTTGTCCCAAACATTAAAGGAGCTTTGCGACTTGTTACATTTCCCCTACGACAGATCACTTAAGTCGGGAGAAATTAGAGAGGATGCCATTAGGGTTGAGTTCGCGCTGTGGAGAGTTTGAAGTGTCCCCCTTATTACAGACCAGGGGTGTAACTTCACACCGTTGTACCCCGGCCAAAACTAATGACGTAATCTGTGATTTGAGTGATCGTAATGAGCTATCTAAGTTTGATGCCTTGTACAAAAGTGTTCCCTAACAGGAATATGTAACAGAAATTGATGAGTATGCAGATTTTTTTTCCAAGTCCAACCAAGTGTCCACACTCAAAATGACACACATACTGTGTGTGAGCGTGCGTGCATGTGGTGGTCAGTGCAGACTGTTGATTTAGCTTTGTACAAAAGCATAGCTCTCAGTGCAGGCCTACCAATCACATGGTGCCATAATTGGTCAGTAGCTGTAAGGTATCAAGCCAGACTGTGTTCAAACATAAAGACAGTATTCAAACATGCTGCTTCCAGCCTGTCAGAGTCCACCTAACACAATATTTGCACAGATGTGACTACTCGAGGGAAACGTTACAAAGATCTTTCACAGGGGAGAGAACAGTTCTCATCTGAGACCCCTCGCGGTGTGGTTCAAAGACAAACTCTGCGGAGCGGTGGTGTGTCTTGGGGGGGGGGTCTTTGACGTTGTTTTCAAACTGTTTTTGTTCTTCTTGTCATTGATGTCACAGGAGGACGTGGCGTTCTCCACTCTGGTGCAGCTCTTTGATCCACTGTTGTCGCCCGCTGTTACGGAGTTGTCGCAGTGAAGGCACCTGGGATGGAGTTGTCGGAGTGAAGGCACCTGGGATGGAGTTGTCGGAGTGAAGGCATCTGGGATGGAGTTGTCGGAGTGAAGGCACCTGGGATGGAGTTGTCAGAGTGAAGGCACCTAGGTCGGAGTGAAGGCACCTGGGATGGAGTTGTCAGAGTGAAGGCACCTGGGATGGAGTTGTCAGAGTGAAGGCACCAGTTGTCAGAGTGAAGGCACCTAGGTCGGAGTGAAGGCACCTGGGATGGAGTTGTCAGAGTGAAGGCACCTGGGATGGAGTTGTCAGAGTGAAGGCACCTAGGTCGGAGTGAAGGCACCTGGGATGGAGTTGTCAGAGTGAAGGCACCTGGGATGGAGTTGTCGGAGTGAAGGCACCTGTTACGGAGTTGTCAGAGTGAAGGCACCTGGGACGGAGTTGTCGGAGTGAAGGCACCTGGGACGGAGTTGTCGGAGTGAAGGCACCTGGGACGGAGTTGTCGCAGTGAAGGCACCTGGGACGGAGTTATCGGAGTGAAGGTGAAGGCACCTGGGACGGAGTTGTTGGAGTGAAGTTGAAGGCACCTGGGATGGAGTTGTCGCAGTGAAGGCACCTGGGACGGAGTTATCGGAGTGAAGGTGAAGGCACCTGGGACGGAGTTGTCGCAGTGAAGGCACCTGGGATGGAGTTGTTGGAGTGAAGGCACCTGGGATGGAGTTGTCGCAGTGAAGGCACCTGGGATGGAGTTGTCGCAGTGAAGGCATCTGGGACGGAGTTGTTGGAGTGAAGGCACCTGGGATGGAGTTGTCGCAGTGAAGGCACCTGGGACGGAGTTGTTGGAGTGAAGGCACCTGGGACGGCATCATAGAGTTCTTGGAGATGGGACAAACTGCATTTCCTGCCATTTGTATGTTTTATTTTATTCAATTTGCTGACCATGATTTTAGCAAGGGTTTAATGTGATTATGTACTGCTTACTCAGTCACGTACAGATGTGGGAATGGGATCATTGTTTAGTGTTTTCTCTACTTTTGCCTTCTCTGGTTTCTGCCAGTCATACTATGCTATGGGGTGTACTATACCATATTGTATTAATAAATCATTTTTAGAAGATAAAAAAGTTCCTGTTGTGTTTCTGCTCTTTTCCCACCACGGCTGGTCTTGCTCTGAGTGCCTGCCTTAGAGGACCAAACATTAAAACCACATGGTTAAAGCACCTGTAAAAAACATCTCTCCTTCCCTCCCTCATTTCTCAGCTCTTACCTCTGTCTTTTATTGATTTATTTATACTGAACAAATATACAAATGCAACACGCAAAGATTTCAACGATTTTACTGAGTTATGGTTCATATAAGGAAATCAGTCAATTGAACTAAATAAATTAGTCCATGGATTCCACATGAATGTGCAGAGGTCCAGCCATTGGTGGGCCTTGGAGGGCATAAGTCCACCCACTTGGGAGCCAGGCCCAGCAAATCAGAATGTTTTTCCCCACAAAAGGTCTTTATTACAGACAGAAATACTCCTCAGCAACCCCCCACCCTCCCTCAGACAATCCCACCGGTGAGGAAGCTGGATGTGGAGCTTTTGTGAGCGTTTTTAATTTGCACCCTTATGCAGACACTGCGCCACCCACATCGAGCACCCGATGTCACAGGAAGGCTAAAAAGATTATCAAGGACAACAAGCACCCGAGCCACTGCCTGTTCACCCCGCTACCATCCAGAAGGCGAGGTCAGTACAGGTGCATCAAAGCTGGGACAGAGAGACTGAAAAACAGCTTCTATCTCAAGGCCATTAGACTGTTAAACAGTCATCACTAGCACAGAGGCGGCTGCCTACAAACAGACTTGAAATCCTTGGCCACTTTAATAAATAATAATGCCACTTTAATGATGTTTACATATCTTGCATTACTCATCTCGTATGTATTTACTTTATTCTATATATATTGCATCTTAGCCTATACTACTCGGTCATTGGTCATCCATACATTTATATTTACATATTCTTATTCCATTCCTTTACTTAGATTTGTGTGTGTTAGGTATTTGTTGTGGAATTGTTAGATGACTTGTTAGATATTGCTGCACTGTCGGAATTAGAAGCACAAGCATTTCGCTACACTCACAATAACATCTGCTAACCATGTGTATGTGACCACTAACATTTGATTTGATTTGATCTGTTCCGTGCATCGAATGGGGTTGTAGTCAAGGAAAAATAAACATGTGTTCCTCACAAATATAACAATGGACATTACATAACTATTCTAATAAAGTGTGTACATAAAACGTCTGTAAAACCACAGCGAGGACATCCACCTCTCAAGTAAGTTCTGATGAATGATTGGGTACAGTGCAGGAGTAGGCTGAAGTGGTGAACGACATTAGTTCTTGTTGACATGTAAAACATAACATGCATGGGCATTGTATCATTAACACTTTTGGGGAATAATGTCTGGAGGGTGAAAATCCCAAAACATTCTCTTTTCCTCAGAGTATTATCTATATCACCTGTCTGATACCTTGACTTTCTCTTTGCCACAAAACCTAAAGGTAGAAATGTCATGTTTTAGGTCATTAAAATGTATTGTGACAATTGAACTTTTACGTTCACTAATTCTCTGTTTGAGAGAATGAGAGGTTTTTCCTATATAATGCGACCCACATTGACATTTAATCATGTAGATAACATGGGCGGAGAAGCATGTCAAAATGTCATTTATTTGGAACCGTTTTCCATATGTGGGTGGCAGAAGTATTCACAGTTCATTATATTGTTGCACTGTGCGCAGCCTCTGCATTTATAGCTATCATTCAGAAGAGGGCGTAAAAGAGCCTGGCTCATTTTCGTTTGTGGCTGGCAGTTGGCATGGACCAACTTGTCACGTAAATTGCTACCTCTCCTATATACTATAAGTGGTGGGTTCTTAAATTCTGCTGGCAAAGCTGGGTCTGATGATAAAACATGCCAATGTTCCTCGACAGCATCTCCCACTTTGCGAGAGTTCAAAGTATCTGTGGAGCCCCACAAAAGGACGTTTTTACAGACAGACAAATTCTCCTCAGCACCCCTCCCTCAGACGATCCTGCAGGTGAAGAAGCTGGATGTGGAGGTCCTGGATGTAATGCCAAATTCTCTCAAACAACGTTGGAGGCAATTTATAGTAGAGCAAAGGAACATTCAATTATTTGGCAACAGCTCTTGTGGACATTTCTGCAGTCAGAATGCCAATTGCGCGCTCCCTCAAAACTTGAGATATCTGTGGCAAAACTGCACATTTTAGAGTTGCCTTTTATTGTACCTAGCACAAGGTGCACCTGTGTAATGATCATGCTGTATAATCAGCTTCTTGATATGCCACACCTGTCAGGTGGATGGATTATCTTGGCAAATGAGAAATGGTCACTAACAGGGATGTTAACCAATTTGTGCACAACATTTGAGAGAAATAACCTTTTTGTGCATAGGGAACATTTCTGGGTTAATTGTTCTTCAGCACATGAAACATGGGACCAACATTTTACATGTTGCGTTTATATTTTTGTTCAGTGTATTTCTTTGAGAGGCTGTTGTGTCCATGCCTTCCTCTAAGTACATATTAACTACTCTGTATAACCTCTACACTAATGACTGCCAGCTCAAACATATTTGGGGACAATGAAGTTGTATTGTATTGAATTTGAGGGAACAATATCTAGGGGCTGGTTAGGGGGGCCAGGATTCTCAGATTGGGATTGAACAGTTTACCCTCCCCCACCTGTCGCCCCTGATAGGGAGGTCTGGAAACCCCATCAGCCAGGTCCTAACCAGGGGGAGCAGCGGAACGACTGAACAGAACAGGGGGCAAGAGGCACCCTCGACCCCTTTCAGTCCTCTGTCGTTTCCATCTTTTCATAAATCACTCCCGCTTTCCATCTTTCCTTTTGAAGGCTGGTGTACTTCAGTACAGCCATGAATCAGGATAGTGGAAAGTACACATACACTTGAAGCAAAGGAACAAGGACAGTACCCAGTAAGCAACCATCATTGCAGGATTACTGTGGTCCATTATAACTAGCCTACAGTATGTGTTTTTACAGCAGGAAGGAATAACTGCAGCTAAAGTGATTAAATGAGGGGAGCTCATTGCTGGCTTCTTTTATTCAACATCCCCCAGTAAGACTTCAACAACCCCCAGTAAGACTTCAACACCCCCAGTAAGACTTCAACACCCCCCAGTAAGACTTCAACACCCCCCAGTAAGACTTCAACACCCCCAGTAAGACTTCAACACTCCCCCAGTAAGACTTCAACACCCCCAGTAAGACTTCAACCTCCCCAGTAAGACTTCAACACCCCCAGTAAAAGACGTCAACACCCCCAGTAAGAATTCAACACCCCCAGTAAGACTTCCACACCCCCAGTAAGACTTCAACACCCCCAGTAAGACTTCAACACCCCCCAGTAGGATTTCAACACCCCCAGTAAGACTTCAACACCCCCAGTAAGACTTCAACACCCCCAGTAAGACTTCCACACACCCACAGTAAGACTTCCACACCCCCAGTAAGACTTCAACACCCCCCAGTAAGACTTCCACACCCCACCAGTAAGACTTCTTCACCCCCAGTAAGACTTCTTCACCCCCCAGTAAGACTTCAACACCCCCCAGTAAGACTTCACCACCCCCAGTAAGACTTCAACACCCCCCAGTAAGACTTCCACACCCCCAGTAAGACTTCCACCCCCCAGTAAGACTTCCACACCCCCAGTAAGACTTCACCAACCCCAGTAAGACTTCCACACCCCCAGTAAGACTTTACTACCCCCCAGTAAGACTTCCACACCCCCAGTAAGACTTCCACCCCCCAGTAAGACTTCCACACCCCCAGTAAGACTTCACCAACCCCAGTAAGACTTCCACACCCCCAGTAAGACTTTACCACCCCCCAGTAAGACTTCCACACCCCCAGTAAGACTTCCACACCCCCAGTAAGACTTCCACACCCCCAGTAAGACTTCACCACCCACCAGTAAGACTTCAACAACCCAGTAAGACTTCCACCCCCCAGTAAGACTTCCACACCCCCAGTAAGACTTCCACCCCCCAGTAAGACTTCAACACCCCCCCAGTAAGACTTCAACACCAGATTAAAACAGTGGAAACACAAGCTCCTGTCTTGGAGGAGTCTGGGTTGAGAAAGAAATCCCAAGTGAACATGAGAAGATGAGAACACTTGTTTTCCTCAGAGCAGGACAGAGTGAACTGAGCGTTCACTATTGTCCTGAAAGACCAGGGTCATTTCCTCTACGTTGCCATCAACACTCTAATTTGTCTCTGTCCTCATAGCTCAGTCATCGGAACTACGTTCCGACTCTGTCTGCATCTTCATATCCCAGGGCTTTATTTTTACCTCCGAAACAGATGAAGATGGAGAACCGAAGGCCTGTGGTATGTCTGTGCAGTGTTGAGGTCCTGCTCTGTGCACCGCGTTGACACTCCATACCAGTGGCCAAACCAGCTTACCCCGGCGGCCGTTGCTGGAGTAGTTCAAGATGTGAATGTTGCCGATTTATGACCTCAACGTTGCAAGGTTCTCCGGGTTGTCTTGTGAATCATGTTCTGTTGACCTGTCCTACCACCAGCTCACACGCAACATGGACTGTACAGTATCGTACACACACACACACACACACACACACACACACACACACAGGAAACAGCCTCCATAAAAGAGATGGCTCTCTTTTGAGAGCCATACCGCAATCGGCAATTGGTACAATTTCCTGACTTCACATGTAATGGGAAAGAGGAAAAAGGTTCAGGATATGGCGAAGGATGCACTGAGGACTACTGAGGGACAAAAATAGAGAGTGGATGGAAAACAGTCAAGACTCCCATCTCCGGCTGACTTTTCCTCTGTAAGATGGGATCAAGAGCAAACATCAGAGGAGGGAAAAATAGGGAGGAGACGAATGCATGCGCCAAGGACCTCTGTCACCACCTCGTGTCATCAACCATTCACACGCCACTGTTTGAGAAAAATGTTTCCATTTCAGTCACTTCTTGGCAAAACACCAGACACAAAGACCTGTCGACTCCTTCATTTGAAAAATGTGTTTGTGGTTCCTGCAGTGGAGCCACCTGCTGTGGAGTGGAGCCAGGATGCAACCTTGTTTTGCTATTGTCCAACCTCAGTAGCCTTTTCACTACGTTTTTACAGTGTTGTTGCAATGTTTACCAAAAGACCTGGCTAATATAAATGTAATATGATTGAATGACTGACTAGACGGCATTTGTTACATTCAGCTGCCTTCTCGGAGGACGATTCTGTTGCCACATAGGGAGTGGGGAGAAGGAGGGGTTTCTGAGTGTGCAGTAGCTTTAGGACTGTCGTTTTGATCTGGCCAGTGCTCTCATCTGTTCATAAAGCTGCATTGAATGATTCAACTGAAGACAATTGAAAAGGTTATACTACACTCAGAAGCTATCTCTGCTATTTGAACATCAGCCATTGACTAATATCGTCAATGTCAGACATCATTAGATACAGACCTAAGCCTGAACTGAGAATCAACATCAGATGAATGAAATATGTTGCTGACTACGGTATGAGGAGTCATCACCGAACTTGGCAACATGTTACTTGACACCCAGTGTCATAACACATTATAACCGTATCATAATATGTCATAACAGCTGACATAACTTGTTATAATATGATCATAACACTGTCATGACACATATATTTAGATCTGTTGTGACATATACAGCCTTATTCTAAAATGGATGAAATAGTTTTTCTTCCTCATCAATTTACACACAATACCCCATAATGACATTTACATAAGTATTCAGTCCCTTTACTTTGTTGAAGCACCTTTGGCAGCGATTACAGCCTTGAGTCTTCTTGGGTATGACGCTACAAGCATGTCACACCTGTATTTGGGGAGTTTCTCACATTCTTCTCTGCAGATCCTCTCAAGATCTGTCAGGTTGGATGGGGAGCGTTGCTGCACAGCTATTTTCAGGTCAAGTCCAGGCTCTGGCTGGGCCACTCAAGGACATTCAGAGACTTGTCCCGAAGCCACTCCTGCATTGTCTTGGCTGTGTGTTTGGGGTTGTTGTCCTGTTGGAAGGTGAACATTTTCCCCAGTCTGAGGTCCTGAGTGCTCTGGAGCAGGTTTTCATCAAGGATCTCTGATAAACACCCCCACATCATGACGCTGCAACTACCATGCTTCACCGTAGGATGGTGCCAGGTTTCCTCCAGATGTGACGCTTGGCATCCAGGCCAGAGAATATTGGTTCTCATGGTCTGACAGTCCTTTAGGTGCCTTTTGGCAAACTCCAAGTGGGCTGTCATCTGCCTTTTACTGAGGAGTGGCTTCTGTCTGGCCACTCTGCCATAAAGGCCTGATTGGTGGAGTGCTGCAGAGATGGTTGTCCTTCTGGAAGTTTCTCCCATCTCCACAGAGGAACTCTGGAGGTCTGTTAGAGTGACAATCGGGTTCTTGGTCACCTCCCTGACCATGGCCCTTCTCTCCCGATTCCTCAGTTTGGGCGGCCAGCTCTAGGATTG
The DNA here is from genome assembly GCF_018296145.1 of Oncorhynchus tshawytscha. Lineage (NCBI taxonomy): Eukaryota > Metazoa > Chordata > Actinopteri > Salmoniformes > Salmonidae > Oncorhynchus > Oncorhynchus tshawytscha. The sequence continues at coordinate 101,451 of NW_024609808.1, forward strand.
TGTTGGATTGTGTTGAGTCTTGGTGGTTCCAAACTTCTTCCATTTAAGAATGATGGAGGCCACTGTGTTCTTGGGGAACTTCAATGCTGCAGAAATGTATTGGTACCCTTCCCCAGATCTGTGCCTGTCTCAAGCTCTACGGACAATTCCTTCGACCTCATGGCTTGGTATTTGCTCTGACATGCACTATCATTTGTGGGACCTTAAATAGACAGGTGTGTGCCTTTCCAAATCATGTCCAATGGTGGACTCCAATCAACTTGTAGAAACATCTCAAGGATGATCAACGGAAACAGGATTCACCTGAGCTCCTTTTCGAGTCTCATAGCAAAGGGTCTGAGTACTTATTTAAATATTATTTCAGTTTTTTTATTTGTAATAAATTTTCAATTTTGTAAAAAAAAATGTAAGTCTTTTGCTTTGTCATTATGGGGTATTGTGTGTAAATTGATGAGACATAAAAAAAAGATATATACTTTAGAATAAGGCTGTAACGTAACAACATGTGGAATGTGTTGAATACTTTCCAAATGCACTGTCCATGATAGGCCAATCTGGCTTATATTATTATGATATTCATAATGCTTCGTGACAGTGTCATAGTGTCATAGTGTATTTTTGTTGAAGAAAAGTAACTATGTTATAATATGTCATTACAGCTGACATAACTTGTCATAACCTGTCATACTACGGTCATAACACTGTCATGACCCATATATAAACACCTGTTGTGACATATATTGCGTTATTTTATGGCTGGTTATGACACCTACTGTACATAAGAGTCTCAAAACCTACATTTATTCAAATGTATTTTTTCCTTACCAAGAAGTTTCCTTTTGTTTGAAAGTTTGTTTCTTAAATCCTTTGTTAGTGTTGTAATGAATTGTTTACAGTCATGTTTTTTTTTTAAATCATATTTTAAATAACTTTTGAAGCATTATGACCATCCTGTGTCACTTTACCTGGACTAAGAAAATACACTTTATGACACTGTCATGAAGCATTATGACCATCCTGTGTCACTTTACCTGGACTAAGAAAATACACTTTATGACACTGTCATGAAGCATTATGACCATCCGGTGTCACTTTACTTGGACTAAGAAGCGTTATGACCATCCGGTGTCACTTTACCTGGACTAAGAAAATACACTTTATGAGACTGTCATGAAGCATTATGACCATCCGGTGTCACTTTACCTGGACTAAGAAGCGTTTGACCATCCGGTGTCACTTTACTTGACTAAGAAGCGTTATGACCATCCGGTGTCACTTTACTTGTACTAAGAAGCATTATGACCATCCGGTGTCACTTTACTTGTACTAAGAAGCGTTATGACCATCCGGTGTCACTTTACTTGTACTAAGAAGCATTATGACCATCCGGTGTCACTTTACTTGGACTAAGAAGCGTTTTGACCATCCGGTGTCACTTTACTAGGACTAAGAAGCGTTATGACCATCATAATCATATAAGCCAGATAGGCCTATCACGTACCTGCCCTTATATCAGTCAAAAAGACGGTGTAGGTGTCATAACCAGCAATAAAATAACTACTGTGGGTTTTTATATTCTTATGCAGGTGTCAAAAACAGCCATAAAATAACACAATATATGTCACAACAGATCTAAACATGTGTCATGACAGTGTTATAACCATACTATAACAGGCTATGACAAGTTATGTAATCTGTTATAACATATTATGACATGGTTATGGCCGTGCTGGTTGTCAAGTAAAGTGTTACCATGATGTGTAAACTTGTTGTTTAATGCACACTCCGGATGGTCAAGCTGGTAAAAGTGGAAGCAGGAAGGAAATGCATGACATGCCTTATCAGAAATCAGCAATTCATATGACGCTTACTGCTGCACTCGAGTAAACAAGAAAGGAGAGAGAGAGAGAGAGAGAGAGAGAAAGAAAGAAAGAAAGAAAGAAAGAAAGAAAGAAAGAAAGAAAGAAAGAAAGAAAGAAAGAAAGAAAGAAAGAAAGAAAGAAAGAAAGAAGTGAGAGAGAGTCAGAGAAAGTCAGTTTATTCTCAGTTTGGTGGCCAAATAGGAAGTTTGGCGGTGGAAAGAGCCATTTACAAATCAGAGGCCCTGACACTAGTATCCCTTACACACACATATATGTCAACGCACACACACAGGCATGCACACGTGTCCACACACACCCACACTTTCCACACACACGCCCATCCTTAATGTCTTATGACATCTGTCTGACAGTAATCACGGTGCGTCGTCCTGTTTTCATTGTTAGGACTGGAAACAGCCTTTTTGAAGACAAGCTCTGCCAGAAACCACCACAGAGGGAAGTCAAGAGAGACAAAAATAACTCTGCCGACCATCACACCTTCCAATCACACAAACTGGGCTATATCGAGCCAGATGTAATGGGTTGTTCTATGAGAGTGGATGTTTGGACGTATTTTGTGACAGACGTGTACGTCATGTTCTATCTCAGAATGTGTGTGTGCGTTTCTCTGTCATCATTATGGGTGAAGTCAGAGTAGAATGAGACTAAGGCTGTGTTTACACAGGCAGCCCAATTCTGATCTTTGACCATTCAGATCTGAAAAAGATCTGATGTGAAACAAATCTGATGTGATTGGTCAAAGACCTATTAGTAGAACAAAAATATCAGAATTGGGCTGCCTGTGTAAATGTAGCCTACGATATGGTACGCAGACACAAATGTTCTACACACATTGCAACATACAACACAGTGACACGTGTGTAAGGAACTACAACACTGCAAGGTAAAGATGTACTGCAGGCCAAGTCAATGTTTGAGTTTGAACCCTGTTGCCCTGAACAAGCTCTGCTGAGTCTGAGCAAGAACATGCAGGCTGGACTTCGTTATGGAAAAGATCCCGATAACAATATTAATGCAGAGGACAACCATCAAATATTTCCTAATCAAAATATTTACCCTAATTCACATTTTCCGTTCATCTCTCCATTCTCCTCATAACATGTTGGCTGTGTTGAACATTCTTCCAGATGAATATCAAATGAAACAGATGTAAAGCATGGAAAATAGGGACCATCCGTCTTTATGAATGGTGTGGAGTTTATACATGTACAAACACACACACACACACATACTCATACCACTTTGTATGACAAACAACTGCAGGAAATTGAACACACGAGAATTCCAATACCCCATATTCACTAAGCTCTTTAAATTCCACACATTGTTAAAGGGTTTACTTCCTGTAATTTGACCTATCAGAAGGAAGCTATCGCCTCATATTTCTCAGGGCAGCTGTTGTGTGTCGTGACACCAGAACCGATAGCCATGGCTGTCTGAATATTACTGATAGGCACTTTGGCCTAATGGGCCGTTCTAAGTGTATCAATCTGTGGTTTGAAAATAGTGTCAAGTCTTATTGCTGGTGGTTATTAAGGTTTAGTGTTTCTCCTTGAATTGATGGGGAACACAGAGGTTCAGTGGATGTAATGAGGAGGGTTGGATTACAAAAACTGCTCCTAATAAAACATGGTAATGTGAAGTGTGCAGCACACATGGTGATGGAACAGGTGGGCTTTGGCCTGTATTTCATCATGACTTGGAAAATGACTGTGACATTTTGGCTCTGTATAATGATTTTTTAAGAGAGAAATATCCATCCTCAGACGTCAGACGGATAACACAGTTATATTCTAACTATTTACCTTTATATTACAAAGAAAGTTTAACGGGAAAACTTTCTAAATTGAATTCATTTGTGAAGGGAAAGTTTAGTAACTAAAAGAAAATAAGATTGAGTTAGGGCTACTTTCCATGGATTTGCTTTTCTTTCATGGAAGAAAAATAACAATTGAAATAGAAACCTACACACAAGATTTGACAGCTATAACTCAGAGGCTTTCAGTCATGCATTTAGCTCTAATTTGAGAAGTTATTTGACTACGTTATGATTATAAATGAAGATCAACAAAGCCTCAATTAGGAGCTTGATTTCTCTAAGCCAAATCCAAACAGTCCAAACCATCACAGCAGAGCCTTTTACACAGACGCATTTCTCATATTCATGTCAACGTTAAACGTAGGCTGTGTCACCTAGGTTCGGTTTAACTAACACCCTCGTCTTATCAGGCCCATAAAGGGAGGCTTGTTATTTGTGTGGAATATAAACGTTCTGGATATGCTGTGTTAACGTTCTGGATATGCTGTGTTAACGTTCTGGATATGCTGTGTTAACGTTCTGGATATACTGTGTTAACGTTCTGGATATACTGTGTTAACGTTATGGATATTATTCTGACTGTTTTGTTTTGATATTACTGATTTGGGTTCAGATTCATTCTAATTAGAGTTTAAACTATTTCTGTGAGGGAGTGGCTCAAGCTGTGTGGTTACGATTGTGATTTTCCTCTTTCCTGTCTGATGCTTATCTAGCGGGGATGAAAAAGCAGCAGTCTTGAACAAATAGCTAAAATACACATAGGGAAATGATCATTAGCCACTTAGGATGGGTAAAAGAGAGGGGAAATCCTTAAAATAGGCTACTACCAACCGCAATTAAAGGGATTTTAAACATAAGTGGGAATAGACAGTACTATGCTTATTTGTGTAAGGTTCCACCTTCCACTTTGTTTGATGTCCTTATGTATAAACGTTTTGGGCCTGTATTCAATAAGTCTTTTAGCATATGAGTACTGACCTGCTATCAGACTTTTAAATGATAATGAACAAGAGAGTGGACCTGATCCTCGATCAGCACTCCAACTCAGTCTGAGACGCTTTGTGAATATGGGCCCTGAAGACGTAAATACATGTCTGCCCTCTCTCTGGCTTACAGAGGTTTGGTCTTCATGCAGGTGCATCATCTTTCTTTATATATCTTATAATAGTATACTTAAGCAATCAGGCCCGAGAAGTTGTGGTATATGGCCAAAATACCCATGGCTAAGGGCTGTTCTTAAGCACGACGCAACACAGAGTGCCTTGACACAGCCCTTAGCCATGGTATATTGGCCACATATCACAAACCCCTGAGGTGCCTTATTGCTATTATAAACTGGTTACCAACGTGATTAGAGCAGTTAAAATAAATGTTTTGTCATACCCATGGTATATATATATATTTGACCTTTATTTAACTAGGCAAGTCCCAGACAAGTCCCAGACAGACTAAATAACTTTTTTGCTCGCTTTGAGGACAATACAGTGCCACTGACACGGCCCGCTACCAAAACCTGCGGACTCTCCTTCACTGCAGCCGACATGAGTAAAACATTTAAACGTGTTAACCCTCGCAAGGCTGCAGGCCCAGACGGCATCCCCAGCCGCGTCCTCAAAGCATGCGCAGACCAGCTGGCTGGTGTTTACGGACATATTCAATCAATCCTTATCCCAGTCTGCTGTTCCCACATGCTTCAAGAGGGCCAATATTGTTCCTGTTCCCAAGAAAGCTAAGGTAACTGAGCTAAACGACTACCGCCCCGTAGCACTCACTTCCGTCATCATGAAGTGCTTTGAGAGACTAGTCAAGGACCATATCACCTCCACCCTACCTGACACCCTAGACCCACTCCAATTTGCTTACCGCCCCAATAGGTCCACAGACGACGCAATCGCAACCACACTGCACACTGCCCTAACCCATCTGGACAAGAGGAATACCTATGTGAGAATGCTGTTCATCGACTACAGCTCAGCATTTAACACCATAGTACCCTCCAAACTCGTCATCAAGCTCGAGACCCTGGGTCTCGACCCCACCCTGTGCAACTGGGTACTGGACTTCCTGACGGGCCGCCCCCAGGTGGTGAGAGGCTAGGTAACAACATCTCCACCTCGCTGATCCTCAACACTGGGGCCCCACAAGGGTGCGTTCTGAGCCCTCTCCTGTACTCCCTGTTCACCCACGACTGCATGGCCATGCACGCCTCCAACTCAATTATCAAGTTTGCGGACAACACAACAGTGGTAGGCTTGATTACCAACAGCGACGAGACGGCCTACAGGGAGTAGGTGAGGGCCCTCGGAGTGTGGTGTCAGGAAAATAACCTCACACTCAACGTCAACAAAACAAAGGAGATGATTGTGGACTTCAGGAAACAGCAGAGGGAGCACCCCCCTAGCCACATCGACGGGACAGTAGTGGAGAGGGTAGTAAGTTTCAAGTTCCTCGGCATACACATCACGGACAAATTGAAATGGTCCACCCACACAGACAGCGTTGTGGAGAAGGCGCAGCAGCGCCTCTTCAACCTCAGGAGGCTGAAGAAATTTGGCTTGTCACCAAAAGCACTCACAAACTTCTACAGATGCACAATCAAGAGCATCCTGTCGGGCTGTATCACTGCCTGGTACGGCAACTGCTCCGCCCATAACCGTAAGGCTCTCCAGAGGGTAGTGAGGTCTGCACAACACATCACCGGGGGCAAACTACCTGCTCTCCAGGACACCTACACCACCCGATGTCACAGGAAGGCCATAAAGATCATCAAGGACAACAACCACCGAGCCACTGCCTGTTCACCCCGCTATCATCCAGAAGGCGAGGTCAGTACAGGTGCATCAAAGCAGGGACCGAGAGACTGAAAAACAGCTTCTATCTCAAGGCCATCAGACTGTTTTCAACAGCCACCACTAACATTGAGTGGCTGCTGCCAACATACTGACTCATCTCTAGCCACTTTAATAACAGAAATGTATGTAAAAAATGTATCACTAGCCACTTTAAACAATGCCACTTAATATAATGTTTACATACCCTACATTACTCATCTCATATGTATATATATATATATATATATATACTGTACTCTATATCATCTACTGCATCTTGCCATCTTTATGTAATACATGTATCACTAGCTACTTTAAACTATGCAGCTTTATGTTTATATACCCTACATTACTCATCTCATATGTATATACTGTACTCGATACCATCTACTGCATCTTGCCTATGCCGTTCTGTACCATCACTCATTCATATATCATATATCTATGTACATATTCTTTATCCCATTACACTTGTGTGTATAAGGTAGTAGTTTTGGAATTGTTAGCTAGATTACTCGTTGGTTATTACTGCATTGTCGGAACTAGAAGCACAAGCATTTCGCTACACTCGCATTAACATCTGCTAACCATGTGTATGTGACAAATAAAATTTGATTTGATTTATGAACAAATTCTTATTTTCAATGACAGCCTAGGAACAGTGCCTTGTTAGGGGCAGAACGACAGATTTTTACCTTGTCAGCTCGGGTATTCGGTTACTAGTCCAACGCTCTAACCACTAGGCTACCTGCTGCCCTGATGGTCTGATGGTCTGATATACCATGGCGGTCAGCCAATCAGCATTCAGGGCTCGAACCACCCAGTTTATAATTGTCTTTAATAATGCAATGCCAATAGATCCATTGATGCTTTTGCACTACGCCCTCTGTGGGTGAATGTGTGCAGTTACAGTACTTGTTGTTTTATAAAAGGCTGCAGCAGCACCTTAAAGGCGCGTGGGTAGCCTAGTGGTTAGAGTGTTGGACTAGTAACTGGAAGGTTGCAAGTTCAAATCCCCGAGTTGACAAGGTACAAATCTGTCGTTCTGCCCCTGAACAGGCAGTTAACCCACTGTTCCAAGGCCATCATTGAAAATAAGAATTTGTTCTTAACTGACTTGCCTAGTTAAATAAAGGTAAAAATAAAAGGTCCTCATGTATGATTAAAGGTAGACTCAGTGAAATGATGTTGCCACGAGCAGCTCTGCAGATATTCTGATGAGTGAGATGCAGGACAGTAGGACACACAGTATCTGCCCACATGCACAAGTTGGTTTCAAACTGTTACAGCGTGGTAGGTGTAGGACCAAAACAGTGGAGAAGTCTACCCTTGCTCTTAGTTGTTGTGGAAATTGACGCACTATGCTGTTTACTTTGTGCACCCTTGTCATATTGCTGAGTGTACCTTTAAGGGGGAGTGTTTGGTGAAGAACAAATGACTCTACACCAATACACATGATGAACAAGGATAGGGATACCTTTAAGGGGGAGTGTTTGGTGAAGAACAAATGACTCTACACATGATGAACAAGGATAGGGATACCTTTAATGGGGAGTGTTTGGTGAAGAACAAATGACTCTACACATGATGAACAAGGATAGGGATACCTTTGGGCAAAACGAAAACAATATGTTTCAAAGATATGGAGAGCTTCTAGTTACCCGTCTAAAATGGTTGTCAGTCAGTGGTTTGAACAGAAGAAACCAGAGTACGGTGAATGAATCAATGTAACAATTGTGTTTTAACAAGTGAAAAATAAGAGGTAAAAATATCACACACATGGTTTTAATGTGCAAATGTGGATTTTTTTACGTGCAAATACTTGCAGATGTGGAAAACAATGTATTTTTTGACTATGGCAACATCTGCCATTGAGGACAGACTCCATGACCGCACCACATTCTATAGTCTGTTACCAGTCAAATGACAAAGAAACAAAGAATGAAAGAAAAAAAGTGTTGTTTTGCCTTCTACCAAAAACGGAGACTTAAAGAGCAGACTGAATATTCATTAGCCCTGCAGGATGTAATTAGATCAGTGAGTGTAAACACCAGTAATAGGTTTTTTTCACCCTGGGCTGTTTACGTTCAGAGCAGGAATTGGTCTTTTTTTCCCCTCCACAAATCCCGTAATCACCCCTTAGTCCCGATGGGGTTGTAGCCTATATAGTCAGGCCAGGTTGCTATGTTCATTTCCTTAAGTCCTGAATGTAGGCTTAGTTATTAAATATAATCCATACAGTTTTATTAGGGGCTAGACCAGTGGTTCCCTACTCCAGTCCTCCAGTACACTCAACCACACACATTTTTGTTGTAGCTCCAGACAAGCACACCTGATTCAACGTGAGTTTGTCCGGGGTTACAACACAAATGTGTACCATTCGGTGTACTCGACTGGAGTTGGGAACCACTGGGTTAGACTCCTGCTTAAGTCTACTTCAGTTTCCACTTTCCTGCGGAGACGGTAACAGAAAATGTATTTTGGGGAAAAGAAACCTTCCAACCGGTTTGACTCCAGTCCTGGCGTATCATACGATAAAAACACATGTCTGGTGGAGCCTAGAGGTCTACATATCCATGGTTTTTCATGGATGGTGTCTCTTCCTGAAAAATTAAAGGAGAGCTGCACACTCTAGGAGCTCAGAAGCAATCATTTTATAACCAACGTTTCGACAGAAAAGCTGTCTTCATCAGGGTATGGTGTCTCTTCCTCTCTTCTTTCCAACCCAAAACCAGGGGCCGTGTCCCCTTCTCATGTGTCACATGGCTCCAACAGGGAATGATGGGAAAGAGGAAGCATCTCCCCATCAACTAGGGGCAAGGGAAACAAAACAAGGCTAAAGGTTCAACCGTAAAGGTTCTGTTGTGGTCAGGGGGGGTTGGGGGTCATGTTCAGGGTCAATGGATGAGAGCGTTAGAAACCCTCTCTCTCTCTCTCTCTCTCTCTCTCTCTCTCTCTCTCTCTCTCTCTCTCTCTCTCTCTCTCTCTCTCTCTCTCTCTCTCTCTCTCTCTCTAAACCCTCTCCAGTGGGTATTACGGTCCTTACAGTCTCCCCTCCGTCTCGTGCCATCTGTTTTCCCTCTCTTTCGTTCTCCCCTCTCTCTTTCCTGGGCTGTGGTGGATTTGCACTCACAGAGTTCCGACAGGAGAACAGGCCCGGGCCCAGCTGGTGCCCAGTGGGGCCTCGCCATTTGCAGCATGGTTTTCAAGCCACATGCTCGCCAGGATGAATCATATACAACAACAACGCCTCACAATATTGATCCTCCTCCTCGCCGCAGGGTGATACTACAGTTCATTAATCATCACCTCTCTATCTATTCATCTACCCCTCTTTTTCTCTCCCCTTTAGCTCCCTCTTTATCGCTCATAGCTCTCTCTCTCTCGTGCTCTTCACCTTATATTTACCTCTCTCTACCTCCCTCTCTCATTCCCTTTTCTCCCTATCCATCTGTCTCTCTCCCTCTCTCTCTAGGGTTCCTCCCTCTCTCTTGTAGCTCCACAGGCGCCACTGTATAACCAATTAATCAATGCTATGCAGAAACATACAGTAAAACAGGATCATTTAATATAGTGGGTCCATTTACATTGAACAGAATCAACACTCTAGACTTTTGAACACACTTCACCATTGAGGGGGGTTTGCAGGAGGCCAGACATCAACAGACTGGGGCTTTGTCTGTTGTGGGGATAAGGCATAACTGTCATTAGTTAAAAGGGCCATACATGCATGCTACAGCTTAGGCTATATATAAATCACATATATAGGCTATATTTGCTTAAACATATTCAATAAAACCCACAGTCAATCATTTTAATAAAAACATGACATTGGCATTGTTTTTGAATACATAGTTAGACAAAAAAAGCTATTCCTATTTTACAAACTGGCAGCTATGGTATCTTTATATGACAGTGGGCTGGTTTATTTAGGCAGGCTAGTGCCCTGAATATATGATTCGTGAGGCAAGAGTGCGTTAAATAAATAGCCTACGTATTTAAGCACCTATCACCTCTCTCAATGCTACGAGCTCGACCATTGAGAGCGGAGGAGGGGCTTTGCACATGCTCACTGTCTCTAAAACCACACGCGGCTCCTACCAGTGAGTATCTGTGACGCGGGTGAGGATGCAAGCACAGAGAAGAGCGAAATGCACTCAGCTGTACGCTAACCAGGAGGCATGCCGCCCTAGTTTAGTCTCAAAATAGCTCTGACCCGACACGGCGCAAAATGGGTTAAAAGGAATATGGCCTGGATCGCGCAAACTTTCAGACACTTTGCTTGTACATGGGATTGGGTCTCTTAGTGTTACGGAGCGGCCAAATGAGGAGAGGAGACAATACAGAAACGGAAATTCGCATCTAGTATTTTTCTTTACTTTCCCCACCCTATTCTCTTTTTAAGACATGATTACAGAGTTGGTGTGTAGCGCGGTGGCATTGATCCTCTATCTCAACACACTGAACGCGGATTTCTGCTACGATGACAGGTACGACCTCCCGTAGAGCCGTACCTATGGCAACATCATCAGCTCCACTTGTCTGTCATCTTTACAGTCTCAAAACCCCCTCGGGTGCAAGCAGTTTCTCGAGGTTCGCTGCGTGTCTGGGTGTTTGCATGTTCCATTGTCTATTCATGCTTATTTGTGTTATTCCATGAGAGCATTAGAGATAGAGTCATGGTTCACTCCCCTCAGAAAAGGTCACTTTGTTTAATGTAAATGCGATTCTACTTTGTTTAATGCAAATGCTTTCTCCTGTTGCATTGAACAAACAAGCTACCCAAATAGGCTATAGAGGGGTTACTTGGTATTCCATTGTTATTAAAATCAATATACTGTCGCCTACAATGACGCATGAAGTGACACAATAACAACAACGGGGATATGTAGGTTATAAGTTCATTATTATACATGGATGGTTCCTTCCTTTCTCTAATGTCGGAGTAACCAGGACATGCAGCCTCTGTCATTCTGTGACAGAGTGACGAAACGGGGACGGAGCTTCTTTGTGTTGTCAGAGCACATCCCTGACAGGAGGAGAGGGATACTAACATGCTTCTTGCCCGGTTGTAATAACGCTGCTCTCTCCGGGGAAAATATCACATTTAAATGGAAAGACATGTTATAATTAGAATATATTTGTCGAGTGCAACACGCTTGCATGGCTAAATATGTTGACACAATCCTGGAGTAGCCCATGCTTTCCAGGACTCATTGGAACGCTATTATCCAGAAAGCAAGCTGGGAGAGCAATTCATTTGGATTGCAGAACGTTTGAGACTCCAATTTGGTCCAACTTTAGTTTTAGGCATTGGGGATTGTGATGAGAAATTAAAACTACAATAATCATTATCAGAATTGTAATTAGGCTGAAAAAACGATTGCAGCCTATACTGTACTGTAAGATGAGCAAGCCTTCAATGACACACTGGGGCAGCAGGTAGCCTAGTGGTTAGAGTGTTGGGCCAGTAACTGAAAGGTTGCTAGATCAAATCACTGAGCTGACAAGGTAAACATATGTTGTTCTGCCTCTGAACAAGGCAGTTAACCCACTGTCCCTAGGCCCTCATTGTGAATAAGAATTTGTTCTTAACTGACTTGCCTACTTTAAGATTTAAAAAACAACACTCTAGTCTTAAGTTTTTTTTTCTCACTGTTTCTTGATTAAATCAATGTATCTTTGTGGCTCATCATGGGACCCTTGCTACTGGTTGAACTAAAAGCAGCAGGACTCCTACAGATGTAGGATCTTAATTTGATCACCCTGTTGTTGCAGGAAATGTCATTCACAGCAGGAAAGGCAAACTAAAATGTGTAGTCTATTCAAAGTTTAAAAAGGCTTCTAAATTTAGTAATTTCCACTTTCAAATGTCAGACTTGATTTGCCCTGACTAAACATTTATAAACCCTACAAAAATGTCCATTGATTATAATCAACACAATAATTCACATTTCCTGTTGCTGCAGGATTATTTTCCTGCTGTGAGAAACTGGTCAAATTAAAGTCCTACATCTGTATATGGGCATAAATTAGGAGGGCTCCAGGAATTCAGTGTAAAATCCCCAGAACAAATCCATTTCTCTCTATTACAGCTCACACAGATAAATCATTGTTCCAAGTTTATACACATCATACCAACAGGTTTTGTCCCTGGCCGGCGACTCCCCACTAGAGAGTTAGGAGCAGTTGGGGGCTCTGGTTAGCTTTACTAACACCTCCTTGGGGTCACAGACCCTTCACTGTTTGTCAGTACTGCTCATTGAACCCTATGTGTAGCGGGTTGCATGGCCTACTCTGTTAGAGTAATGGAGTATCCCTCTGTGTGTGTGTGTGTGTGTGTGTGTGTGTGTGTGTGTGCGTGCGTGCGCGTGCGCGAGCGTGCGTGTGTCTCATGTGCAGTGTGCAGACACTCATCGAGCAAAATCTAGAAAACGTCTCGAGATGACCGAGCCTTGTGTGTGTGTATGTGTGTGTGTGTGTGTGTGTGTGTGTGTGTGTGTGTGTGTGTGTGTGTGTGCGTGCGTGTGTGTGTGCGTGTGTGTGTGCGTGTGTGTGTGTGTTAATAAATGACGGAGAGAGAAAGAGAGAATGTGTTGAGGGTAGTCTGTCTGTCTATTTGTCTGTCTGTCAGTCCAGTTACTCTCACATTGCCGTACACTTTTCCAGGATATGAGTGACTGTCTATATGATTGCACAATTCTGAATGTACAAACGAAGCCCTCTACCAAAGCCCTCTACTGAAGCCCCTACTGAAGCCCTCTGAGCTGCCCCCAGGTGGTGACACTACCATCTCCTCCAGTGGATCCTCAACACTGGGGCCCCACATGAGGTGTCAGTGTCTAGCCCCCTCCTGTACTCCCTGTTCAAGTTCAGCACTGGTGACCCATGCTGTCCAACTCAATCATCAAGTTCACTGTGATAACACAACAGTGGTAGGCTTGATTACCAACAACAGGAAGAGACGGCCTACAGGGAGGAGGTGAGGGCCCTCAGGCCCACTGTGGTGTCAGGAAAATAACCTCACACTCAACGTCAACAAAACAAAGGAGATGATTTGACTTCAGGAAACAGCAGAGGAACACCCCCCATCCACATCGATGGAACAGTAGTGGAGAGTGTGCAATTTTAAGTTCCTCAGGGCATACACATCACAGACAAACTGAATTGGTCCACTCACACAGACAGCATCGTGAGGAAGGCGCAGCAGCGCCTCTTCAACCTCAGGAGGCTGAAGAAATTCGGCTTGTCACCAAAAGCACTCTCTGTTTTCTACAGATGCACAATCAAAGCATCCTGGCAGGGCTGTATCACCGCCTGGTATGGCAACTGCACCGCCCTCAAATGAAGGCTTACCAGAGGGTAGTGAGGTCTGCACAATCATTCTTCACGGGGGAAAAACTACCTGCCCTCCAGGACACCTACACCACCCGATGCTACAGGAAGGCCATAAAGATCATCAGGACATCAACCACCAGCCACTGCCTGTTCAGTATTTTGTCATCCATTTGGTCAGGTCAGTGACAGGTGCATCAAAGCTGGGTTTGAGACTGAAAAACAGCTTCTATCTCAAGGTTTTCAGACTGTTAAACAGCCACCACTAACATTGAGTGGCTACTGCCAACACTGTCAATGACACTGACTCTACTCCAGCCACTTTAATCATGGGAATTGATGGGAAATTATGTAAATATATCACTAGCCACTTTAAACAATGCTACCTTATATAATGTTACTTACCTACATTGTTCATCTCATTATGCATACGTCTTGATACTGTACTCTCATATCATCGACTGCATCCTTTGTAATACATGTATCACTAGCCACTTTAACTATGCCACTTGGTTTTTATACTTATCTCATATGTATATACTGTAAGGATATCATCTACTGTATCTTGCCTATGCTGCTCTGTACCATCACTCATTCATATATCCTTATGTACATATTCTTTATCCCCTTACACTGTGTATAAGACAGTAGTGGCACTTTTTTTTGGAATTGTTAGTTAGATTACTTGCTCGTTATTACTGCATTGTCGGAACTAGAAGCACAAGCATTTCGCTACACTCGCATTAACATCTGCTAACCATGTGTATGTGACAAATAAAATTTGATTTGATTTGATTTGATTTTTTACTATGACTGCTTTCTATTACACTACCTGTATCTGACCATGTCACAGTGGAGTGAAGAAAGCCATCATGGCCCTCTCATGAGTTCATGACTAACTGTCAGTGTCCTAGCCACAACTCCCTGTGAGTCCACTCAGTGTAAGTTCAGCACTGGTGACCCTCTGTATCTATCAATGTCACTGTGATAATTTACACCCCTGGGAGAGAGAGAGAGACAGGAAGAGTGAAAGAGAGCGAGGAGAGAAGGAGAGAGAGACCGACTGTGTTCAGGCCCACTGCTCATGTACGGGGAAAGCTGAATACCAATCAGAATCCTGACCTCCATAGTCATCTATCAAACGGCTTCCTTTGACAGAGGTCAAGAGTCGCATGCTCCCTGGTCTCTCTCCCGATTGTTAGTGGAGAGAGCTGCATTTGTGTTTGTTAGGACAGGGCTGAAAGCAAGCAAGCACATCTGTCAAGTCTGCATTCTTGAGAAGACAGTCTTTGTATGTCTTCTTGACACTGTGCTGCTGTTCAGTTCTGTACAGGAGCGTTCTGGAGGCCGACGAGGAGGAGGTGGAAATCACATGGTGGTTCTAGCTCAATGGGATGTTCTTGGTGCGTCTCTGTTTTCTCAATCACGTCAAATGTTTTTCCTGGGCACAGGGCTGGCCCTATGTCAGCCAATGGTAATATCAATAAAAAGCCATGTGTTTGAAATGACTGGAGTTTTACTGGCATGGGGGAAGAACGCGAGCCAATCATTCTTCTACAAGGGAAAATTGAGCTCAATTAGTATTGTGAGTATTCTGGTGTTCAGGAGCCAAGCTGAATGGTTTCCCTACAAACTAGATCGGGGACAGAACATAAAGAATACATGTCACGCCCTGGTCTTAGTATTTTGTGTTTTCTTCATTTATTTGGTCAGGCCAGGGTGTGACATGGGTTTATTTTGTGGTGTGTTTGTGTATTGGTTTTTTTTGTAGGTTTTGGGATTGTGGCTTAGTGGGGTGTTCTAGCAAAGTCTATGGTTGCCTGAGGCGGTTCTCAATCAGAGGCAGGTGATTCTCGTTGTCTCTGATTGGGAACCATATTTAGGCAGCCATATTCTTTGAGTGTTTCGTGGGTGATTGTTCCTGTCTCAGTGTTTTGTATTTCACCAGATAGGCTGTATAGGTTTTCACGGTCCGTTTGTTGTTTTTGTATTATCGTGTGTCGTCTTCATTAAAGATGTATATTATCAACCACGCTGCATTTTGGTCCGACTCTCCTTCAACGGAAGAAAACCGTAACAATACATTTGTATGTTGAGTTTTTATTCTGTTGTCACTTATGAGGAAGGCCTTCCAGTACAAGAAGGAGGCAGGGTGATGTCTCAACAGGAGTAGATTGACAGCTTGAGAGCTGAGTTTATAGATTAGGAAATTCATTTGTTGTGAACTCTGAACTCTCCCCTGAAAGCTCTTGCAAAACGCATCATACTGTGGCACTTCCTGTATTTTGAAAGTTCTAGATCTAGAAAACTTGATCGCTGACATGCAACACATCTTGGGACTGTATCAACAGGGGACTAATTCAACAAATACCAAAATATCGGTTTTGAGTGGTATTTTCCTATATCAAACAACATTGACAGTTGAGCTGGCATCACTAATAGACTGATCAAGTGATATGTGTCTGAGGAATACGGTAGTAGAGGAATAGGATGCAGTCCTATTGACACCAAAGGTACAAGTGCGAATTGTTCTCTACAGACAAATGAAGCGTCTTCAGGAAGCATCCTGAAATGGAATGTCTAAGTGACTTTTAGTATTCCTAGTGATGTATCACCACACATCTGTGATCCCAATCGCGTCAGTGCGCCCCTCCCCACCACCACGTAACCCAGAAATGCATTGTAGGTCCTTAGGGACTTGCAACAAAAACATCCCCCACGCTTCTTTCAGAGGAGCAAAACAATTCAATCTGTGGGGAGTCGGGTGATGGCAGGGAGTAGTTTGGTGTGACTTAACTGTGACAGAAATGGTTTCCATATGCATATCCGCATGCATTTGGAAATTCTGATCCATATTGTATGTCGGAAGCCCTCTCTAACTGTTCTATCGTTGCCTCATGACACTGCCCCTTATTGGTGTAGGCTCCAATGAGTTAAGTCAGCCTCAATGATTGATTGAAGCGCTGTCTCAGGGAACAACAGAGGCATCGATGGGCCACACGCTTAGTCATCTCCCAGCACAGTTTGGCTTTTAATTGTGCAATTAATGACTCAACATTGCTTACTATGGAGCTCCTGGAATCAATGGGAGCTTTGTCACGGAATCAACTCCAACACTAGGGAACTCCTACTCTCAGCTCCCTCTTAAAAGTGCCAACAGTTGGACTTACGTCCATCGTAGGCCAGTCAGGGAAGGAAGTGGTGTTTCGTGAGGGCATTGTTGTGTCGGTGGGTGAGATTTACTTTAAATGTATCAGCACCCATTGAAACACGCAAAGGGCAGGAGAGTTCTTTTCATCAAAACAGGGATGTATGAACTTGGTGTTTGCTCTGTAACTTTGTACAGTTAGACTACCGGGTTTGCTTCTTTGTTGCTTTGTAAAGCAGGATACATTTTCCATTGATATTCCTCAACTGGTTGTTTGGAAAAGGTGTTCAATAGCCTTAATGGCACTAAGGGTCAGGAGTGTGATGGTTGCAGCTGTCTATTGATGAGTGTGATGGTTGCAGCTGTCTATTGATGAGTGTGATGGTTGCAGCTGTCTATTGATGAGTGTGATGGTTGCAGCTGTCTATTGATGATGAGTGTGATGGTTGCAGCTGTCTATTGATGAGTGTGATGGTTGCAGCTGTCTATTGATGAGTGTGATGGTTGCAGCTGTCTATTGATGAGTGTGATGGTTGCAGCTGTCTATTGATGAGTGTGATGGTTGCAGCTGTCTATTGATGAGTGTGACGGTTGCAGCTGTCTATTGATGAGTGTGATGGTTGCAGCTGTCTATTGATGAGTGTGATGGTTGCAGCTGTCTATTGATGAGTGTGATGGTTGCAGCTGTCTATTGATGAGTGTGATGGTTGCAGCTGTCTATTGATGAGTGTGATGGTTGCAGCTGTCTATTGATGAGTGTGTGATGGTTGCAGCTGTCTATTGATGAGTGTGATGGTTGCAGCTGTCTATTGATGAGTGTGATGGTTGCAGCTGTCTATTGATGAGTGTGATGGTTGCAGCTGTCTATTGATGAGTGTGACGGTTGCAGCTGTCTATTGATGAGTGTGACGGTTGCAGCTGTCTATTGATGAGTGTGACGGTTGCAGCTGTCTATTGATGAGTGTGATGGTTGCAGCTGTCTATTGATGAGTGTGACGGTTGCAGCTGTCTATTGATGAGTGTGATGGTTGCAGCTGTCTATTGATGAGTGTGACGGTTGCAGCTGTCTATTGATGAGTGTGATGGTTGCAGCTGTCTATTGATGAGTGTGATGGTTGCAGCTGTCTATCAATGAGTGTGACGGTTGCAGCTGCCTATAGATGAGTGACGGTTGCAGCTGCCTATCAATGAGTGTGATGGTTGCATCTGCCTATTGATGAGTGTGACGGTTGCAGCTGCCTATCAATGAGTGTGATGGTTGCAGCTGCCTATTGATGAGTGTGTGACAGTTGCAGCTGTCTATTGATGAGTGTGATGGTTGCAGCTGTCTATTGATGAGTGTGACGGTTGCAGCTGTCTATTGATGAGTGTGATGGTTGCAGCTGTCTATTGATGAGTGTGATGGTTGCAGCTGCCTATTGATGAGTGACGGTTGCAGCTGCCTATCAATGAGTGTGATGGTTGCAGCTGCCTATTGATGAGTGTGATGGTTGCAGCTGTCTATTGATGAGTGTGATGGTTGCAGCTGTCTATTGATGAGTGTGACGGTTGCAGCTGTCTATTGATGAGTGTGACGGTTGCAGCTGTCTATTGATGAGTGTGACGGTTGCAGCTGTCTATTGATGAGTGTGATGGTTGCAGCTGCCTATCGATGAGTGACGGTTGCAGCTGCCTATCAATGAGTGTGACGGTTGCAGCTGCCTATTGATGAGTGTGATGGTTGCAGCTGCCTATCAATGAGTGTGACGGTTGCAGCTGCCTATCAATGAGTGTGACGGTTGCAGCTGCGCCTCATTGATGAGTGTGACGGTTGCAGCTGCCTATCAATGAGTGTGATGGTTGCAGCTGCCTGATCAAGTGACCGATGCAGCTGCCTATTGATGAGTGATTGTTGCAGCTGCCTATTGATGAGTGTGACGTTTGAAGCTGCCTATTGATGAGTGTGACGTTTGAAGCTGCCTATTGATGAGTGTGACGGTTGCAGCTGCTTATTGATGAGTGTGACGGTTGCAGCTGCTTATGGATGAGTGTGACGGTTGCAGCTGCTTATTGATGACCAAAACGCAGCGTGGTTAGAGTTCATGTTCTTTAATAAGACACACTTAACATGAACTAAGTACAAAACAATAAATGTGAAAACCGAACACAGTCTTATCTGGTGCATAGACACAAAGACAAGAAACAATCACCCACAAAACCCAACACAAAACAAGCTACCTAAATATGGTTCCCAATCAGAGACAATGACTAACACCTGCCTCTGATTGAGAACCATATCAGGCCAAACATAGAAATAGACAAACCAGACACACAACATAGAATGCCCACCCAGCTCACGTCCTGACCAACACTAAAACAAGGAAAACACAAAAGAACTATGGTCAGAACGTGACAAAACCACAATACTCATCAGCTCATGTTCTTACAGAAGGGACTCCTCTCACACCCAACACTGTCTTTGAAGTGCCAGATCTGGTCTCAGTTACAGAGGATCTATGTTATGTGTCGCCTGCTCCTCCTTAACTCATTGTTGTGGCCCTGGTAAGGTTTCGGTACATTATAGAAAAATGATGCCCAGAGTGAGTTTTTGTGCCCCCAGTAGAGTTGTTGATAACCATCATTGAATACGGTCGACTTGACCACATTATAACTAGACGCTCGGATCTAATACTTTTTTGGAGTGATGAGTAAGTGTTGGTTTAGTAAGTATTGGTTTAGTAAATATTGGTTTAGGACTATTGATTCAGTAAGTATTGGTTTTGTAAGTATTGGTTTAGGAATATTGGTTTAGTAAGTATTGGTTTAGGAGTATTGGTTTAGGAGTATTGGTTTAGGAGTACTGGTTTAGTAAGTATTGGTTTAGGAGTATTGGTTTAGTAAGTATTGGTTTAGTAGTATCAAATGTACTTTATGAGTATTTAGCAAGTGAGAGGGCAAGTAAGTGAGCGTTCTTGTTAGTAGTTTGGCGACTGAGGGAGTAAGGAAGGGAGTGTTTACGATGGGTCACTTGAGATGGTTTGGAGGCGAGGGGACTTTCAACCACACCAGAGTACTACGTCAGGGATTATATGTTTTTGGAGGGAAAGCAGGCGGGCCTGATGAAGTGTGGTTTTGGTGGTGAAAAACCCTCCGACTGTATGGCTATGATGGTGACGTGTTGCCATGGCTATAGCCATGCGGGTGGATATAGTCAAGAAGACTGGCTTCGAGCCTTAGGCCTTAAATGTCCTATCCCTTTGTTATAGAATTATAACACATGTTTTTTAATTCATTGCTTTTCAAAAAAGTTTTCTCATTGATGTATGTGTATGTACACTCTGGGAGTTGGAGGGGGGGACATTAAATCAATAGGGGTAAGGCAGGGATGGAAAGGAGTAGAAGCCTTGATTACTTGCAGATTTACACTCGTAAGCTCTTAGTGGCCAGCTTCTCTGGGAAGTGTCAGCAAAGTCAGAAGATGTTTTTCAACCTGAAACATTATGAAAGATAATTTCGGGGCTTAAGCACTTTGGATAAGTGTGGTAATGGAGTGAATTAGAGTTACTTAGAGTTAATATCAGGCTAGAAGACAAATTCCTGTAAAAGACAGATAGTAGCGAATGGTTGATCAGTTTTATTTGATCAGGAGCTGTGCTACATTATTGATGCTGTTTGAGTTACGCTGCCGTAACACCTCAAGCCTCCCACTGTTGCAGTTACGTGAGGTGATTACTCACATCCAAAGAACACTTTGTCACAGAAAGGGAATCTTTTATGACTGGACTTTGTGTGTGATGGGATTGAAGGTGGACATAAGAAGGAGATGAAGAGAGTCCTGCTGTTATATGAAACTTGGTGAAAGAAAGTCCTTCTGACAAGGCCGCCAGTACATTATGTTTGGTTTCAAACTACGTGAGATGTTGATGTTCCTAAAGTTCACATCAGCCGTGACGTTCACAGCTGAAGGTTCTCCCTCCCACACAGAGACATGGCTGCCTGGCAGACCACTGCAGTGATACACGGGGTTGTAGAGGTCATTCAGGGGAGGGTTCGGGAGAGGAGGTGGGTGGTTGTGGGATACATTATGTCTTCTCACTTTTAGGCCTTTTTAGTGATAGTATATAATATATATTAGAAGCCCTGAAGCATTGCACATTTAGATGAATCCTGACCTGAATATTAACAGGTTTGAAACAGCTAGACAACCACATTCACTCCGGTATCACAAAGTTGTTTCTGATCTTCTGATCTGTTTCTGATCTTGTTCTAGATGTTTTAGTTTGTTCACACTATGGTTACTAAAACCCAATGACCACAAATTGGTCCCCTTCTGTACATTGCATATAATGTACACAATGAATATAATGCACAGTAGGAGTTCACAGACCCTTTTCTCATGGGCCCAGGCTAGGCACACATGGGGAGGAGATGGGCTCGTTTATTTTGAGGAGATCTTTCCTCATGCCATTAAACCCCAGTGGTGCGTGATGATGGACCAGGTCCCTGGTAGCCCTTGGCTGGCCCTTATACCCGCAGGGCGTGGCAGACCCACCCATCTGCCAAGACCGCCCTCCCACCACCTTCCCAGTACACACAACCTACACATCGATGTGTACGTTCAACAGTGGTAACCATGGACAACCGGGCCCTGTGATTGTCAACAGCGCACACAATTCCCTCCACGGTCAGTCATGTGACCAATATGTCCCAATCAAAGCGGTTGCTGGTCTCACTTAAAGGCTAAAGGGTGAAACACCCATAATTGGATATAATAGACTAGATCCTTGTAGTCGAGCCATACAATTGACTAGCTGATGCAGATGATGTCTGGTTAACCACAAACTTTACTCTTATCCTCTCCTAATAGATGCAAGCCATATACTGTAGAACTGCATGCAGACGCCTGGGGTTGAATTTCTACCATGTAGCATTTAAGCTCTCCTGTAAGCAATGCTCCCTGTTCTGGTATTGCATTACACATTGGATCTGGCACCCACTTTCTCCCCTTTAACTACAAGGTTGGACTTCAAATGAAAAACACACAGCATTCGGGGCGTAATTTAACACGAGAAGCGATCCAGAGATCACGCGCCGGTCCCCGCAGTGGCCCCCATTTCTCTCCCTTTGTAATCGATAGTTGTTCTGTATCGTCTTTCAGCGACAGTGGCTTTTTTCCTCGCTGAACGACCAAACACTTTCTCTCTCCGGGCTTGACAAAGCTTCATATTACTCTGTCTCTCTAGCTAGTGTCAGATCCTGGGCTGAGTGGAGCAGTGAGGAGGAGAGCCATGTGGGCTGTGAAACAGACCAAGTCACTAACAGGCCCCAAGAGTACATGTGTGACAGTATGTTGCCTTTTCTCGGTGACGTAGATGCTGTCATTAGTCTACGGTGCAAATGATAGGGTAGAGAGAGGGGACTCGACGCTCGCCTCTGCGGTTCCTGTGATCTGCGATATGTGAATATGGGAGGTTGGTGGTGGGTGGTGTGGGTGCGGGATTAGGAGCAGCTGAAACAAATGCCTGCTGTTTGAGTCACGCTGCTCAATCACTGCAGAGGTAGCACAGATCTAGGATCAGCTAAGGCTCCCGAATTCAAGCGTTAACAATTCAAGATGCACTATGTAGAAATCGCTCCTCCATTTCCTGGTTGCTAAAATTCTAATAGTTTGCCTAATTTCAGTTTGTGACTAAACAAGCAAGTCTAGTGTAGAGAATCATTGTACCATCTAAACCGCTGTGGAATATATTTTCTATTACCAAAAATATTGTATTTTCAGCTGTTTGAAGCTGGTGTACAAAATCGAAAATAAAAGAGGTACATTTAAGTTAAGAACGGGAAGCATAGAAATAGCACACATAGAACAGATCTACCGCTTCTTAGACATGCTTTCAATGAGAATGACAGATCTATACCACTCATTTCTATGTACATTTGGTCGGGTCGCCCATACGTAAAACGTACGCACGCATGACTGTCAGTCACTTTGGATAAAAGCATCTGCTTAATGGCAAATATTATTATTATACTGTATATTATATTGCAGCTTTAAACTCAGCCTTTTGCGAGGAGCCTAATGTACCCTTTTCAGTCATTTGTCTCTCTGAAGACAGAGAGTATCCTATACGTACAGATCATTGAGGGAAGATTCTGCTTACGTGAGAGAGAAATATTTAGGCTACTCCTTGTATGGTGAGATACATGAAGATAATCTCAGTGGCTTTCAGCAAGGAGGCAATATAACGCTCACCTACCGTTATTCCTCACGTTGGAAAAGACACAGAGGTCATGGAGTGGAAAATGAATTCCTGCGAAAGACAGATAGTAGCGAATGGTTGATCAGTTTTATTTGAACAGGAGCTGTGCTACATTATTGATGCTGTTTGAGTTATTGATGCTGTTTGAGTTACTCACATCCAAAGAAGCTCCAGCTCTGGACGTAAAAATACAAGAAGAGGCAACCCTAAAAGATATAGGAAAATGTGAATTATTCATTATTCATTATTCAAAGTAGATTTTTATTTTGCCAAAAGAGTTAATGCAGCGAGACAATTCATTATATGTATATGCCTTCCAAGTGAACTCTGTTGAGTCACTCTGCTCAATCACTGCAGAGGTAGAAATTGCCCTTAAGTTGAGCACAGATCTAGGATCAACCAAGGCTCCGCGAATTCAAGCGTTAAAAATTAGAGATGCACTCCGCCATTTCCTGGTTGCTAAAATTCTAATAATTGGCCAAATTTCTGTTTATGTGACTAAACAAGCAAGTCTTGTATAGAGAATCATTGTACCATCTAAACTGCTGTGAAATATATTTCCAATAACCAAAAATGTAGTATTTTCAGCTGTTTGAAGCTGGTGCACAAAACCCCAAATAAAAGAGGCAAAAATGACAGTTAAGAACTGGAAGCATAGAAATTGTTGTGTGTCAGGTCACCCTGACCAAATGCACATTAATTCACGTTTCCTAGTAGCTTTTTATTTAGCCAAAAGAGTTAATGCAGTAAGGCAATTCATTCTATGTATACGCCTTCCAAGTGAACTCTGTTGATAACGGCTGTAGGTCATTATGCTTTTCACAGCTCTATCTGCCTCTAACGTCATTATAAGAAGGATTAAATAACCAGCAACGCACCACAGACTACAGAGTGTTGCGGAACGCTAAACCGCAATGTAATGAAACGTTTTTTCTTCTTCTAGGTATTTGGAGGGGATATGAGAGAATGGTGAAGCGCCCAGGCTTTAAACGACAGTCTAACGGTAGAACCAGCTGCTTTATGAAACCAATAGAGAAACCGATGGAGATTCATTAGGCCTGGTCCAAGCACTGAACCTCAACCATACATGGCACCGGTCAGATCCAGTTCCACGCACGGGCAACTGAGCCCACCCTTCTCACCGCTCGTAAAATACACAATTATTCTGTAATAAAGGCCTTTTTCAGGTCAGGAGAGAACTCCATTTGGAATGCCTGGTGTGTGGGGAGAATGGGTTTGTGCTTTGCACCTAGTTAAAACCGGAGCGGGTTGGACTAAGCGAGGTGGTGCTTTTGAGGTTTTGGGGGTCTGAGGGGGATCCAATGACGGCCTTATAGGAGACCTGGGTAGACATAGGTATCCTTACAGTGTGTAATGTATTGAAATGTAGAGAGGAGAAGGGCTGTAACCTCTATCAGTGAAGTCTGCTGTGAGAGGAGAGAGGGCTGTAACCTGTGTCAGTGAAGTCTGCTGTGAGAGGAGAGAGGGCTGTAACCTCTATCAGTGAAGTCTGCTGTGAGAGGAGAGAGGGCTGTAAGCTCTATCAGTGAAGTCTGCTGTGAGTGGAGAGAGGGCTGTAACCTCTATCAGAGAAGTGTGGTGTGAGAGGAGAGAGGGCTGTAACCTCTATCAGTGAAGTGTATGGTGAGAGGAGAGAGGGCTGTAACCTCTATCAGTGAAGTGTGATGTGAGAGGAGAGAGGGCTGTAACCTCTATCAGTGAAGTGTATGGTGAGAGGAGAGAGGGCTGTAACCTCTATCAGTGAAGTGTATGATGAGAGGAGAGAGGGCTGTAACCTCTATCAGTGAAGTGTGATGTGAGAGGAGAGAGGGCTGTAACCTCTATCAGTGAAGTGTATGGTGAGAGGAGAGAGGGCTGTAACCTCTATCAGTGAAGTGTGGTGTGAGAGGAGAGAGGGCTGTAACCTCTATCAGTAAAGTGTGGTGTGAGAGGAGAGAGGGCTGTAACGTCTATCAGTGAAGTCTGCTGTGAGAGGAGAGTAACCTCTATCAGTGAAGTGTGATGAGAGGAGAGCCAGGCTGTAACCTCTATCAGTGAAGTGTGATGTGAGAGGAGAGAGGGCTGTAACCTCTATCAGTGAAGTCTGCTGTGAGAGGAGAGAGGGCTGTAACCTCTATCAGTGAAGTGTATGGTGAGAGGAGAGAGGGCTGTAACCTCTATCAGTGAAGTGTGGTGTGAGAGGAGAGAGGGCTGTAACCTCTATCAGTGAAGTCTGCTGTGAGAGGAGAGAGGGCTGTAACCTCTATCAGTGAAGTGTGTGATGTGAGAGGAGAGAGGGCTGTAACCTCTATCAGTGAAGTGTATGGTGAGAGGAGAGAGGGCTGTAACCTCTATCAGTGAAGTGTGATGTGAGAGGAGAGAGGGCTGTAACCTCTATCAGTGAAGTGTGTGAGAGGAGAGAGGGCTGGTGAGATGGTGAGAGAGAGAGGGCTGTAACCTCTATCAGTGAAGTGTATGGTGAGAGGAGAGAGGGCTGTAACCTCTATCAGTGAAGTGTGATGTGAGAGGAGAGAGGGCTGTAACCTCTATCAGTGAAGTGTATGGTGAGAGGAGAGAGGGCTGTAACCTCTATCAGTGAAGTGTGGTGTGAGAGGAGAGAGGGCTGTAACCTCTATCAGTAAAGTGTGGTGTGAGAGGAGAGAGGGCTGTAACGTCTATCAGTGAAGTCTGCTGTGAGAGGAGAGAGGGCTGTAACCTCTATCAGTGAAGTGTATGGTGAGAGGAGAGAGGGCTGTAACCTCTATCAGTGAAGGGCTGTAACCTCTATCAGTGAAGTGTGTGAGAGGAGAGAGGGCTGTAACCTCTATCAGTGAAGTGTATGGTGAGAGGAGAGAGGGCTGTAACCTCTATCAGTGAAGTGTATGGTGAGAGGAGAGAGGGCTGTAACCTCTATCAGTGAAGTCTGTAACCTCTATCTGTGTGAGGAGAGAGGGCTGTAACCTCTATCAGTGAGAGGAAGAGGGCTGTAACCTCTATCAGTGAAGTGTGTGAGAGGAGAGAGGGCTGTAACCTCTATCAGTGAAGTCTGCTGTGAGAGGAGAGAGGGCTGTAACCTCTATCAGTGAAGTGTGATGTGAGATGGTGGAGAGAGGGCTGTAACCTCTATCAGTGAAGTGTGAGAGGAGAGAGGGCTGTAACCTCTATCAGTGAAGTGAGAGGAGAGGGCTGTAACCTCTATCAGTGAAGTGTATGGTGAGAGGAGAGAGGGCTGTAACCTCTATCAGTGAAGTGTGTGAGAGGAGAGAGGGCTGATCAGTGAGAGGAGAGAGGGCTGTAACCTCTATCAGTGAAGGGCTGTGTATCAGTGAGAGGAGAGAGGGCTGTAACCTCTATCAGTGAAGGGTGTAGTGAAGTGTGATGGTGAGAGGAGAGGGCTGTAACCTCTATCAGTGAAGTGTATGGTGAGAGGAGAGAGGGCTGTAACCTCTATCAGTGAAGTGTGATGTGAGAGGAGAGAGGGCTGTAACCTCTATCAGTGAAGTGTATCAGTGAAGTGATGGTGAGAGAGAGGGCTGTAACCTCTATCAGTGAAGTCTGCTGTGAGAGGAGAGAGGGCTGTAACCTCCATCAGTGAAGTGTATGCTGTGAGAGGAGAGAGGGCTGTAACCTCTATCAGTGAAGTGTGCTGTGTGAGAGGAGAGAGGGCTGTAACCTCTATCAGTGAAGTGATGCTGTGAGAGGAGAGAGGGCTGTAACCTCCATCAGTGAAGTGTATGGTGAGAGGAGAGAGGGCTGTAACCTCTATCAGTGAAGTGAAGTCAGTGAAGCTGTGAGAGGAGAGAGGGCTGTAACCTCAGTGAAGTGTCAGTGAAGTGTCAGTGAAGTGAGAGGAGAGAGGGCTGTAACCTCTATCATCAGTGAAGTAACCTCTATCAGTGAATGGTGAGAGGAGAGAGGGCTGTAACCTCTATCAGTGAAGTAACCTCTATCAGTGATGTGATGTGAGAGGAGAGAGGGCTGTAACCTCTATCAGTGAAGTGTGTGAGAGGAGAGAGGGCTGTAACCTCTATCAGTGAGAGGAGAGAGGGCTGTAACCTCTATCAGTGAAGTGTGATGTGAGAGGAGAGAGGGCTGTAACCTCTATCAGTGAAGTCTGCTGTGAGAGGAGAGAGGGCTGTAAGGGCTCTATCAGTGAAGTCTGCTGTGAGAGGAGAGAGGGCTGTAACCTCTATCAGTGAAGTGTGAAGTGTATGTGAGAGGAGAGAGGGGGCTGTAAGGGCCTCTATCAGTGAAGTGTATGGTGAGAGGAGTGAGATGGTGAGAGGAGAGAGGGCTGTAACCTCTATCAGTGAAGTCTGCTGTGAGAGGAGAGAGGGCTGTAACCTCTATCAGTGAAGTGTATGGTGAGAGGAGAGAGGGCTGTAACCTCTATCAGTGAAGTGTGATGTGAGAGGAGAGAGGGCTGTAACCTCTATCAGTGAAGTGTATGGTGAGAGGAGAGAGGGCTGTAACCTCTATCAGTGAAGTGTATGGTGAGAGGAGAGAGGGCTGTAACCTCTATCAGTGAAGTGTGATGTGAGAGGAGAGAGGGCTGTAACCTCTATCAGTGAAGTCTGCTGTGAGAGGAGAGAGGGCTGTAACCTCTATCAGTGAAATGTGAGAGGAGAGAGGGCTGTAACCTCTATCTGTGAGAGGAGAGAGGGCTGTAACCTCTATCAGTGAAGTCTGCTGTGAGAGTGATGTGAGAGGAGAGGGCTGTAACCTCTATCAGTGAAGTGTGATGTGAGAGGAGAGAGGGCTGTAACCTCTATCAGTGAAGTGTATGGTGAGAGGAGAGAGGGCTGTAACCTCTATCAGTGAAGTGAGAGGAGAGAGGGTGTAACCTCTATCAGTGAAGTGTGCTGTGAGAGGAGAGAGGGCTGTAACCTCTATCAGTGAAGTGTATGGTGAGAGGAGAGAGGGCTGTAACCTCTATCAGTGAAGTGTAGTGTGTGAGAGGAGAGAGGGCTGTAACCTCTATCAGTGATCAGTGAAGTGATGTGAGAGGAGAGAGGGCTGTAACCTCTATCAGTGAAGTGTATGGTGAGAGGAGAGAGGGCTGTAACCTCTATCAGTGAAGTCTCTATCAGTGAAGAGAGAGGAGAGAGGGCTGTAACCTCTATCAGTGAAGTGTATGGTGAGAGAGAGGAGAGGGCTGTAACCTCTATCAGTGAAGTCTGCTGTGAGAGGAGAGAGGGCTGTAACCTCTATCAGTGAAGTGTATGGTGAGAGGAGAGAGGGCTGTAACCTCTATCAGTGAAGTGTATGGTGAGAGGAGAGAGGGCTGTAACCTCTATCAGTGAAGCGTGATGTGAGAGGAGAGAGGGCTGTAACCTCTATCAGTGAAGTGTGGTGTGAGAGGAGAGAGGGCTGTAACCTCTATCAGTGAAGTGTATGGTGAGAGGAGAGAGGGCTGTAACCTCTATCAGTGAAGTGTATGGTGAGAGGAGAGAGGGCTGTAACCTCTATCAGTGAAGTCTGCTGTGAGAGGAGAGAGGGCTGTAACCTCTATCAGTGAAGTGTGATGTGAGAGGAGAGAGGGCTGTAACCTCTATCAGTGAAGTGTATGGTGAGAGGAGAGAGGGCTGTAACCTCTATCAGTGAAGTCTGCTGTGAGAGGAGAGAGGGCTATAACCTCTATCAGTGAAGTCTGCTGTGAGAGGAGAGAGGGCTGTAACCTCTATCAGTGAAGTGTGATGTGAGAGGAGAGAGGGCTGTAACCTCTATCAGTGAAGTGTATGGTGAGAGGAGAGAGGGCTATAACTTCTATCAGTGAAGTGTGATGTGAGAGGAGAGAGGGCTGTAACCTCTATCAGTGAAGTGTGATGTGAGAGGAGAGAGGGCTGTAACCTCTATCAGTGAAGTCTGCTGTGAGAGGAGAGAGGGCTATAACCTCTATCAGTGAAGTGTATGGTGAGAGGAGAGAGGGCTGTAACCTCTATCAGTGAAATGGTGAGAGGAGAGAGGGCTGTAACCTCTATCAGTGAAGTGTATGGTGAGAGGAGAGAGGGGTAACCTCTATCTGATGTAACCTCTATCAGTGAAGTGTGATGTGAGAGGAGAGAGGGCTGTAACCTCTATCAGTGAAGTGTGCTGTGAGAGGAGAGAGGGCTGTAACCTCTATCAGTGAAGTGTGATGTGAGAGGAGAGAGGGCTGTAACCTCTATCAGTGAAGTGTATGGTGAGAGGAGAGAGGGCTGTAACCTCTATCAGTGAAGTGTGATGTGAGAGGAGAGAGGGCTGTAACCTCTATCAGTGAAGTGTATGGTGAGAGGAGAGAGGGCTGTAACCTCTATCAGTGAAGTGTATGGTGAGAGGAGAGAGGGCTGTAACCTCTATCAGTGAAGCGTGACGTGTGTGTTTATGATCCCATCTTGCCCAGGTACAGTATATTGATATCATAGGCTCAGATAGAAAAGGGATCCCATGCATGCACCCTTCATTATTGTAGTGATTTGGCAGTACTAATTTAATCTCAGTTCGACTGGGGAAATATACTAAAGTAACCCAAAACCAGCACGGTTAGTAACCACAGATGAAATACACCAGCCAACGAACCCCAGAAAACAGTCATTCATGATCAAGCATTCTCTCCATTGTGTTTCCCAAACCCTGTTCAGCCCTATGGGATTTTGAATGGGTAGTAGCCACAGCAGCTTACATTTCACCCCCTATTAAAAGTGATTTACAGTGTGTTATCCCATCTTTAGGGATGGGATAGTCTTTCTCCCTGTTCCTGTTTCCTCCAGATAAGCCCCTGGTAACTGTGGTAGGGGCCGGAGGGCCACAGCTGACACCATACACTAGATCACACAGATAGGTCAAGTAAAGAGGGTCATGAAGCCAAAATAAAGCTATCTGTTGTGAGATTCTGGATGCTATTTGGGGAGCGATGACAGTGGTTATTTTATGGAGGGAGGCGACAGTGATTATAGATGATGAAGGAGGGTTAACATTCACCAACACCAGAACTGGGATCCACCGTTATGATTCATCGTTCTTTGTTTGGTGTGAGGAGGTTTGCCTGCATTGTGTCACCTGCCCAACGTTCCCTCTAAGCTTCCTGAGAGCTGCATGTGGCCAGCTGTGCACATTTGTTCATATTCTTTGCTAGTTAGTGAGTTACAAGCCCAGTTATTTCTAGTAAATAGCTTTTTTGATGTCTTAAAGAGGCAGTGTTGTATTTTGAGACGGTCTTGAATAAGCTAAGTAGCCAATATGCAGAGGGTCTAATTCTCTGTAATAATGGTATGGGAATAATAATTGTAAAGTGGTTTATTGCATCAAACAACACAACATTTTCCTTCACCTCCACTTCTGAATGATAGTGGATAAACAGGTTAATGTCAAGTCCTGCGTGTTTTTTTCCAAAAGTCTCATGGAATGTAGACCTACATTAAACACCACACATTGGCTGCTACTGTAGGCTGAATGATAGAACAGCTATTTCCATGTTAAAATGTTATGGGATGCATTTTCTCCATGGTTTTTGATGGTAGACCACTCTGATAGGCCTACATTATGATCAAATAGCCACAGTAGCCTACTTGGCCACTGTTGAAACTGTAACTTAAAGCGAGTTCAGCCTCAGTGTTCACAACAAACGCTCGCGGAAGTTGCACAGAATTTTCGCAATGTTCAAGTTTGCGCTCAGTAGACGTGAAATTTGCTCAGTGCAGAATTTTTGGGGGAGGCAGCATTGCATCTGCCCCATTCACAATTGTAATGTCCTCCTCCAAAATCATATCTGTGCTTTTCGGCTGATGCTATCACCAAACCCTATTATTTACAGAATGCATTCTGCTACAATGGGGAAACCTGCTCAGTGTGCAGTTCACTGATCTTCAACAGACTAACATAACTATCCATTAAGCGCTGGTCAGTACTGCACTCGTCACGGGTTCATTGGCATCAGCCACCACTTCCCCCTTGGTTAGCCCTAGTGATTCCCTGATCACTAGCCCTAGTGATTCCCTGATCACTAGCCCTAGTGATTCCCTGATCACCAGCCCTAGTGATTCCCTGATCACTAGCCCTAGTGATTCCCTGATCACTAGCCCTAGTGATTCCCTGATCACTGGCCCTAGTGATTCCCTGATCACTAGCCCTGATTGGAGGGATGCTTTAACCGCTACGCTACCTGGGGATGGTCAAGATAAGGGGATCTGATTTAGAAATAAACACACGTAGTTGCCGTGATACACACTGTGGTTGCCGTGACAGTCACGGTGAACCTGATTGCTCTGATAAATAGAATGACTCTGAATTGGATAATGGGGTGGTTTCCCTCAGATTGTCTCAGTCAGAAAAACGGGCGGCGACGTTGTTATCTCTCCCGGGCTACTGGGGATGTAATTAGTTGCACCTCTTTTTGATATTCATGGTGGGCGGCTATAGGCGAGGTATTGTCGTGATCCGCGATGACAGTAGTCATTGCTTTTTCTATATTTTATATGTCATGAACAGATTCAGCATCAAAAACAGATAC
Organism: Oncorhynchus tshawytscha; assembly: GCF_018296145.1. Lineage (NCBI taxonomy): Eukaryota > Metazoa > Chordata > Actinopteri > Salmoniformes > Salmonidae > Oncorhynchus > Oncorhynchus tshawytscha. The sequence goes on from NW_024609808.1 coordinate 133,191, forward strand.
TGCATATCTCTGACGTCTTTGTTTTTCTGCACTGAATCTCCCTGAATTATACATTTCCACTGTTTGATAAGAACATAGGCAGTTGGTATTCAGAGGGTTGTTCTGTGTGTCTGCTTTTTGATAAGAAAATGTACAGCTTGAATAACAGCTCTGTTGTCCCTTGCTTTAAAAGAAATAGGCCGCTTTTGGTTTCAATTTAGTGTTATGTTGGAGTGTGAAGCCGTAAATGTTGATTTGGTGGCTTTTTAACCCACCAATAAAGACAATACTAGGGGAAACACTGTTTTATACAAAGCAGATGCCAGATTACAATGCATCTCTTCCTTTTTGATACAAACAGACACAGTTAGTTATAACACTCAGCTGATCGGTTTGGCACGAGGCGGCACTAACTCAACACACCAAGCAGGTGAGGCTGCGTTTCAACCAAATCAGCAGAGATGCTTTCTCCCAGGCTGGCTCACTACTCATCACCGTGGAAACCCAGAGTACATCCGTTACCCGGGGGAGCAGCCGACAGAGGCCAGACGATTTCATCTACACTCAGTCTCCTCTCCTGTTTTTTCTGCATCAACAGCACTTATTGACCGTGTTATCTGCGGGAAAGACAAAACAGCCACCCGACATCCCTGCCATCTCCATTCAGAGAGAGGAAGGGGTTGGTGGTTTGCCGGTAATGACATGACCTTTCCCACTTTCTCTCCCACTCTCTGCCTTTGTCAGAAGGTTTTCTGGAGGCTTCATGGTGTTTCTGGTCAATAACATTGATCATACCGTGCTGTGCTCACAGGGGAGTCGAGCTCAGAACAGGTTGATCTATTTCTGTTTCTGTGAAGTGTCCAATTCTTCTCTGATGCTTCTCTATCAGTGGTGCTATTAGTAGACCAAGCTGTGGGTTTTTTCACAGTGCCTTGACAAAACTGTAAATCGCATGTCTTAACCAAATAATACATAGGCCCACTTGCAAACAAACTGTCATTTGTAACAAAGTCCTTCATAAATACACAACAATGTCTTCTCTGATTACTGTATTATGTCATGTATAGTTGCCCCCATGGCCCATTTCAAAGGGAGTATTGTACAGTTTTACTACTCTATATGATGTGTTTTATGGTTTTATAATGCTATATTCCCAGAGCGTTTAAAGCGGGCCTATATTTTTGGAACACCCATTGATAGTTTGACAAACTCGGTTAATATTAAACCCCCCTGTGGGGATATAGATTCAACATCCATTACGCTGAGTTCTGACGCCGTAATCATTTATTCGTCTCAGGCTCTTTAATCAATTGCGCTTGGATGTGGTTTGGTGGCGTAATTTATGTTGTCGGGGCGACCACGTGCTGTGTTTAGAACTGTGTCTGAAAACATTACTAGCCGTCAAATCCTTTGTTCCTCCATCCTGGTTTCCTCATTCCTCTCAAAGCTCATTGGAGGCGGAGGTTCGAGGGCGGGACCTTTGATCCTCTCATCCAGTGAGCTTTGAGAGGAATGGAGGAAACAAGGATGGAGGAATCAAGGATGTGACGGCTAGTTAGGTTTTCTGACACAGCCTGTGTATGAGAACAAGAAAGTTTGGTTTGGGGTCGTGGCTCGACTGAGGCCCTGCCATGGCCGCCGCGATGCCGTTAATGTTGGAATGTTAGAGGTGGTCACAGCAAACACAAAGAGGATTTGATACAGGGCTGTATGGTCGATTACCGCAGCCTGCTGGGGAATTAAACGTGGTATGAGTGTGTCTGACCATAGAGTGCTGTACACGCTCAGTTGTGTTACTGTTGTTGATAACGACTGAGTGACATGGATTGAATCAGGGGATTTTTGGAGCCAATCTGAATCACTATATCTAAAAATACATCTACCTCCTCTCTTGAAATAGCAGTGTTTTAATTTGACTTCTGATTACACATCAATTGCGGTAGAACCAAAAGCGACTCCTTGAGAGGTTGAGACAAAACACTCCTTTGTTCTCTAGCTGTTCCCCTGGCTAAGCCCACAACACACAGATCCTCCATCGAGAGCTCCATTTGTCATCAGCAATGACACTTTTCCCCGTCTCAACCCTCCGACACAGACCTAGAAGACTTCTCTCAAAAGACAGGCCAGATATCGTAAATCTGTATATTATATATAAAACATGGACCGCTCTCCATGAATCCCCTCATCTTGGTGAGGAAATGGCATGTTACCGTACCATGCCTTCATGTCTCACATTGTGTAGAATGTGTTACTTTATAGTGGAACAAATGGCAGTCAGATGTGTGTTACATTACTGTTGGACTAATTCAAACCCTTTCAGATCATGATGTAGCGTAGGCTGTCCGTGCAGCGAGGGAAAAGGGATGTGATCCCTTGGCAAAGGACAGTGGACACAGCTGGGTCCAGGGAAGAGACTGCCAAGTGGTGATTCCACTCTATTCCACTCTGTGCAGGGGCCCCTAGTGCCCAGGAGAGGAGAAAAGAGGGGGAATACTGTTGTCATGGAAGCACTTCAGAAAATGATGAATTGAATCAAGCTGCCCTCTCTCCATTTCCCCTGCTCCTGACTCGCAGGGTTTTATTTTGTGCTGTGTGTGTGGAGTGTGTGTGTGCCATGTGTGTGTTTGTTTTGTGTGTGTGTGGGTGGGTGTGCTGGCTCGCTGTGTGTCTGCCTGTGTGTAAGTCTGCTTGTGTGTGTAAGTCTGCTTGTGTGTGTCTGCTTGTGTGTGTTTGTGTCTTGTCTGTTTTGTAACCATTGGTCATTGCTGGACACTGGACAGACACGATATAGGCATGAAGACACACAGTCTGGCTGTTACTCTGAGCTATTTCTATCAGCCACTGTCTCAGTTAGTCTCAGTTAGTTGGCCTCAATACTTCAAAGCCTCCAGACTGATTCAAAGGGGGTTTTCCATAATGTCGTTACTGCAGGTGCCAGTTTTATAGGTCACTGTGCCACCAGCTTTCCATAAGTGGGCCAACGGGATGGATGGATGGTGGGGAGGATAGAGAGAGGAGGAGGAGGGAGAGTAGGAGGAGAAAGGAGAAGATGAGGGAGAGGAGGAGGAGGAGGAGGGAGAGGAGGAGGAGGGCTGGCACCTGGAGCCAGAGAGAACTACTACAGCACTACTGTATTATGGTGGTTGAAGAAATAGTAGTAGTATTGGTAGTAGTGTTGATAGTAGTGGTGATAGAAGTAGTAGTAGTAGTAGTAGTAGTAGTGGTAGTATTGGTGATAGTAGTGGTAGTAGTAGTAGTATTTTTGTTAGTTGTAGTGGTAGTAGTAGTAGTAGTTGTGGTAGTAGTAGTAGTAGTAGTTGTGGTAGTAGTAATAGTATTTATAGTAGTATTGGTAGTTGTAGTAGTAGTAGTGGTAGTATTGGTAGTTGTAGCAGTAGTAGCTGGTAGTAGTAGTAGCTGGTAGCAGTAGTAGTAGTAGTAGTAGTAGTAGTAGTTGGGGTAGTAGTAGTAGTTGTGGTCGTAGTAGTAGTTGTGGTAGTAGTAGTAGTAGTAGTAGTAGTATTGGTAGTTGTAGTAGTGTTGGTAGTTGTAGTAGTGTTGGTAGTAGTAGTAGTAGTAGTAGTAGCAGTATTAGTAGCAGTATCTAGTAGTAGTAGTAGCTGGTAGCAGTAGTAGCTGGTAGCAGTAGTAGTAGTAATTGTGGTAGTAGTAGTTGTTGTTGTGGAAGTAGTAGTAGTAGTTGTGGTATTAGTAGTAGTAGTTGTGGTAGTAGTAGTAGTAGTAGTAGTAGTAGTTGTGGTAGTAGTAGTAGTAGTTGTGGTAGTAGTAGTAGTAGTAGTAGTTGTTGTATTAGTAGTAGTAGTAGTGGTATTGGTAGTTGTAGTAGTGGTATTGGTAGTTGTAGTAGTAGTATTGGTAGTAGTAGTAGCTGGTAGTAGTAGTTGTGGTAGTAGTAGTAGTAGTTGTGGTGGTAATAGTAGTAGTACTAGTAGCTGGTAGGAGTAGTTGTAGTAGTAGTAGTTGTGGTAGTAGTAGGATTAGTTGTGGTAGTAGTAGTAGTAATATGTGTGGTAGTAGTAGTAGTATTGGTAGTAGTATTGGTAGTAGCAGTAGCCGGTAGTAGTAGTAGTATTAGCTGGTAGTAGTAGTGGTGGTAGTAGTAGCTGGTAGTAGTAGTGGTAGTAGTGATAGTAGTAGTGGTAGTAGTAGCTGGTAGTAGTAGTAGCTGGTAGTAGTAGTGGTAGTAGTAGTCGTTGTGGTAGTAGTAGTAGTTGTGGTAGTAGTAGTAGCAGTAGTAGTAGCAGTAGTAGTAGCAGTAGCTGGTAGTAGTAGTAGTGGTAGCAGTAGCTGGTAGTAGTAGTAGTATTAGCTGGTGGTAGTAGCTGGTAGTAGTAGTAGTCATTGTGGTAGTAGGAGTATTTGTGGTAGCAGTAGTAGTTGTGGTAGTAGTAGTAGTAGTTTTGGTCGTGGTTGTAGTAGTAGTAGCTGGTAGTAGTCATTCTAGTTGCAGTAGCAGTAGTTGTGTAGTAGTAGCAGTAGTAGCAGTAATAGTAGTAGTACTAGTAGTAGTAGTGGTGGTAGTAATACTAGTAGTTGTTGAGGTAGTAGCATTAGTAGTAGTTGTGTAGCAGTAGTAGTAGTAGTAGTAGTAGTAGTAGTAGTAGTAGTAGTAGTAGTAGTACTAGTAGTACTAGTAGTAGTAGTAGTAGTAGTTGTTGTGGTAGTAGCAGTAGTAGCAGTAGCTGGATGTGCTAGATGGTAGTTGATAGTAATAGTGATTAGCTAGAGTGCTGGTAGTCATAGTGCTGGGTATCTAGCAGTAGCAATATTAGTGTCATCATGAAAATGGTGGAATCTTTCCCAGTAGATGAGACAATAGCAGGAGAAGCAGCAATAGGATGAGGTATGCTGACAGTGATTTATATGCTGAGCCCGAGGATGGGGAAACTGCAGTGTCAGTTTTTAATCAAGCCTTGTTTATTACAGGAAACAATCCTAATTAGCCAGCCAGAAACACATACTGTAATTAACTGTCCAGACTATATGAGAGCCACTCTGAGATGCTTAATTGGATCGAAACACTTCAGATTCCGCCTCATTGTTCTGTTTGTGAATTATTCCCTCCATGTCATAGTGGGGGTACTACTCCTAGTAGGGTGAAGTTGCCCCTAGACGCTGATCTTTTTAACATTTTTCCTGCTGGTGGTTAAGGTTGGATTGGGGGATGGGAAGCTCATCCTAGATCTGTACCTACAGTAGGGGTAACTTCCCCCCGGAGCATACTAGTGAACAAGAGGTTGCATTGAGGTTGTTTGGTGGCTGGATTCCATGGGTGGGTTCTGGGTTGGATCTATGGTGTTAAAGTTGGCAGGAGACTGCGGTGCCTCGATGGGTGGCCATTTAAATTCAATTTGATCTGGATTTGAGTGGAGCCAAGTATTCCAGAAACCCCATAAAACTCACAGCAAACTGCCCATTTAGACGTTTCTCTAAACATAGAGGACAGGTCTAATACAGAGGCCCTGATATTTATAGGGTGAGGAGTCCTCTTAAGTAGATCCACATACACGGGTTATTAAGTGCACTTCTCTAGAGGCAAGTGGGGGGTTACAGCACTCGTTGAGTTGAGTATGAGCACCCTAGTGCTTTTATGATCCGTTAGACTGTCTAGGGGAGGGGATGGGGGCAGTTACTGGTGGTCTTTGGGGTGTTGGAGGGGTGCAGAGTGAGAGTAGGCTGTCAGCTTCAGTGTCTCACTTCAATCTACTCTCATTCAGACATCAGGATATTCATGACTTTTTAAAGTGTAATATGCCTCGTGGAGTGTTACACTATGTTTTAACACTCCTTACACTTGAGGAAATACTTCACAATGGATATCCCCACTGCAAGCTGTTCCTTTAGTTTTTGATGTGGAGGAGAGAGGAGGAGTTTGGTTAAGATAAAATATCCCATATTATATTAGGTCAGGGCCTGTAGTCTCAAAGTAGGAGTTCTGATCTAGGATCAGGTTTGCCTATTAGAAAATGATGAATATGACATGGACAGGGACACCTGATCCTAGATCACCAATCCTAATTTGATATGCTTTAGGAATATGGGCCCTGACACCGTCTTTACGTTTTTAAAGGGCACAATCAGCAGTTGAAACAATAACAAAGCATTCTCCAAGAACCAGCCGGTTTTGGTATAAAGCTGAGGGACGGGGCTGGAGAAATATAACCACTCTCAAATTCATAGACAGAGCTATGGACGCAAGGACTGACCATATATGATATAACAATTATAGTTTGAACCAATAATAAGAAGAGCCCAGCTGGGCTAATTAAAATACAGTAAATCAGCTTTGTAGAGGAACAACTACCAGTTTACCTTTCTCAGGCATACACTTTATTAAGACATTTTGGTTTAGGGGAAAGTGCAAATGATGTCATGAAGTCTAAGTGCCGTCACTGGTCTGAGTAACTTTCTCACCATCCAGAATATTTACAGATGCACTTTTTGACTGTTTATCAAGGTAACTATGTGAGTGTTTATCAAGGTAACTTTCCCACCGGTCTAAAAATACATACTAGTCTATGTAAGCAGAGGACAGCACTGGGCAGACAGACAGACAGACAGAGACAGACAGGATTTGCAGGATTCTATGCTATTAGAATGGAAACCACAGGCAGTCTCTCAGCGACCTCAGATAACCCTGCCTGTCTCCCCTCCCATCAACAGCACAGCATCCATCATTCAAACTAGTGGTGAGAGTCTCATACAGAGAGCTGCAGTGGTGGTGGTTAGGGTCCAACAGGCTTTTCATCAGACAGCTGCCATTTCTAACAGCGCACATGGAATGAGACAGTGCTATGGACTGACCATATACAGTTGAAGTCAGAAGTTTACATACACCGTAGCCAAATATATTTAAACTCACTTTTTACAGAATTCACAATTCCTGACATTTAATCCTTGTAAAAATTCCCTGTTTTAGGTCAACTAGGATTATCAGTTTCTTTTAAGAATGTGAAATATCAGAATAGTAGAGAGAATGATTTATTTCAGCGTTTATTTCTTTCATCACATTCCCAGTGGGTCAGAAGTTTACATACAATCAATTAATATTTGGTAGGATTGCCTTTACATTTTTTAACTTGGGTCAAACGTTTTGGGTAGCCTTCCACAAGCTTCCCGCAATAAGTTGGTCAGGTTTGTAGGCCTCCTTGCTCACACAGGCTTTTTCAGTTCTGCCCACACATTTTCTACGGGATTGAGGTCAGGGCTTTGTGATGACCACTCCAATACCTTGATTTTGTTGCCATTTTGCCACAACTTTGGAAATATGCTTGGGGTCATTGTCCATTTGGAAGACGCATTTGAGACCAAGCTTTAACTTCCTGACTGATATCTGAGATGTTGCTTCAATATATTCACCTAATTTTCCACCTCATGATGCCATCTATTTTGTGAAGTGCACCAGTCCCTCCTGCTTCCACCCCTGTGCTTCATGGTTGGGATGGTGTTCTTCGGCTTGCAAGTCTCCCCCTTTTTCCTCCAAACATAACGATGGTCAAAATAGCCAAACAGTTCTATTGTTTTTATATCAGACCAGAGGACATTTCTCCATGTGCAGTTGCAAACCGTAGTCTGGCTTTTTTATGGTGGTTTTGGAGCAGTGGCTTCTTCCTTGCTGAGCGACCTTTCAGGTTATGTAGATATAGGACTTGTTTTACTGTGGATATAAATACTATTGTACCTGTTTCCTCCAGCATCTTCACAAGGTCCTTTGCTGTTGTTCTGGGATTGATTTGCACTTTTCGCTCCAAAGTACGTGTCAGTGTTCTAGGTGAATGGATAAGGCGGAGTCAGGCGCAGGACACAGGTATGAGTAAAAATCTTAGCTTTACTCAATATCAACAATGTTCCAACAAGGATAAACATAAATATCCAGAGCACATAAATGAAACCACTTGACAGTGACAATCACGCACAAAACAAAATGGGAAGCCAGAGGGTTAAATAAGGAACACTGATTATGGAATGGAAACCAGGTGTGTACAATGAAGACAAAACGAAACGAAAATGAAACATGGATCGGTGGTGACTAGAAAGCCGGTGACGTCGACCGCCGAACGCCGCCCGAACAAGGAGAGGGACCAACTGCGGCGGAAGTCGTGACAGTACGTTCATCTCTAGGAGACAGAACGCGTCTCCTTCCTGAGGGGTATGACGGCTGGGTGGTCCCATGGTGTTTATAGCGGTATGACGGCTGGGTGGTCCCATGGTGTTTATACTTGCATACTATTGTTTGTACAGATGAACGTGGAACCTTCAAGCATTTGGAAATTGCTCCCAAGGATGAACCAGACTTGTGGAGGTCTACAATTTTGTTTCTGAGGTCTTGTCTGATTTCTTTTGATTTTCCCATGATGTCAAGCAAAGAGGCCCTGAATTTGAAGGTAGGCCTTGAATACCTGAAAATAAAAGAGAGCCGCACACTCTAGGAGCTCAGATGCAAAAATGTAATTACCAACGTTTCGACAGCCAAGCTGTCTTCATCAGGCCTTGAATACCACAGGTACACCTCCAATTGACTCAAATGATGTCAATTAGCCTATCAGAAGCTTCTAAAGCCATGACATAATTTTCTGGAATTTTCCAAGCTGTTTAAAGGCACAGTCAACTTAGTGTATGTAAACTTCTGACCCACTGGAATTGTGATACAGTGAATAATAAGTGAAATAATCTGTCTGTAAACAATTGTTGGGAAAATTATTTGTGTCATGCTCAAAGTAGAAGTCCTAACCTACTTAGGACCAAAACTATAGTTTGTTAACAAGAACTTTGCGGAGTTGTTGAAAAATGAGTTTTAATGACTCCAACCCAAGTGTATGTAAACTTCCGACTCCAACTGTATGATATCAACATTATAGTTTGAACCATGTTTTGAGGCTTTAGTGTTTGTTTATATTTACTTTAATTACAAACATTGGCGTAAAGCAAGCTTATATTTTGGGGTCTGATGGGCTATGACAGTTAAAAAGGCTCTTTAAAAGAACTTAAATGAAGCATTTGAAAAAATCAATGCGTACACCATTAATTTATTTGACCAAAAATGAATATGGCAACTGCAGATTGGACAATCGAATGAATCCAGGGTTTTATAGGGTGCGAAGTTCTGCTCCCTAGTCCTTCATCCCAGTGCTGTATTCCACTGTGTATTCTATCTGGTTTTGCCTTTAGAGAACACATCCCAGGGGCATTACTTTATTAGCTATTGATTTCCTGTCCCCTCTTCTTCGTGTGGCTGAGGACTCCTCAGGACTGTTTATAGACATCATCAGTCACCGAGCGGACAAGCGGGAGGGTCCCGGACCCCTTTTAGCTGAGGTGGCACGGAGGACATGGCATTAGCCTATCATCCGGTCCCGTTTGGTTGGATGCAGCTGGCTAACGTAGCTGATCAATCAGGCTCTGTGGTGAAGATAATGGCAGCGGGATTGATCTGCTGAAATATAGATGATGGACCCTCACTCTCACTGATTATCTTCACCAGATCATACCTCCTACCTAAAATGTAACACTGGGAAAGTCACAAAACAGCCACTCTACACTGCTTTTGTTAGGCCTGTAGCAAGGAAATGAGCTACTCATTACTTTAACATGACACTCCCACATGATAACTAAAATAAGTCTATTTTAGGACCATTTCAACACTCGACGTCTACAAGCATCTTGAGAGGTAGAAACATTTTGTTCATGTCCAATTGGCATTTGAAAAGTGAAAGAATATTCAAAGACTGTGTCCTAGTTTCATGCACTGTACTGTTTAATGGTCACGTACACCGGATAGCAGTATGGCGCCCCTGGAGCAAATTAGGGTTCAGTGCCTTGCTCAAGGGCACATCGACAGATTTCCACCTTGTCGGCACGGGCCCAACGCTCTAACTGCTAGGCTACCTGCCGCCCTGGCAGGTGCCCTGTGCAGAGTCCTTGGCCCTGGCTGTGCTGTGGCCTTGCTGCTAATCAGGAAACATGTTTTACGGGACATGAAAGGAGCCCCCTCTGACAAAGAGGAGACATCCACTTCCTGGCGCCTTCCTCCAGCAGTGCTTCTTTTGAAGCAAAAAGCCATCCGGAAATACATATTTTCCTCCGGATCGGTTGTTGGAGATGGCAGCTTTAAAGCCCCTGTAATGGGTTGTAGTAGTGGGGAGGGACGTGGACACAGAGGGATAATGAATGTTAATCACCACTGCATCCAGTACTAAGGTATTAGTGAAAACAGCTGGGCGGCAGTGATACTGATGAATAATGTGTTGTGGAGTCTTTTGATCATACACATGATTAACATTATTGATATCATGGCTCTGACGAAGATGTGAACGATCTGGAGGATGAGATACACACAGAGTTGGACACAGTGTCCTGTGACACAGGAGGAGTTGTGTGTGTGTGTGTGTTTGTGTGTCAGCTGAAGACAACTCAGAATTCAGAGTCAAGTCTTTTGACTCGTTAGTCCTCCAAAAGCTCTGACAAAGCAACAAACACAGAACATACCAAAGCTGCTCCCAACAACAGCTAACATAGTACATAACAACTCTGTTAGCAACAACCAACATGATATAACCCTCAGCCATCAACCTCCTCTCTCAGCAATCATCTTCCAGCAATCATCTTCCAGCAATCATCTTTCAGCAATCATCTTTCAGCAATCATCTTCCAGCAATCATCTTTCAGCAATCATCTTTCAGCAATCATCTTTCAGCAATCATCTTCCAGCAATCATCTTTCAGCAATCATCTTTCAGCAATCATCTTTCAGCAATCATCTTCCAGCAATCATCTTTCAGCAATCATCTTTCAGCAATCATCTTCCAGCAATCATCTTTCAGCAATCATCTTTCAGCAATCATCATTCAGCAATCATCTTTCAGCAATCATCTCTCAGCAATGAACTCCCACTGAGAACAACCAACACAGTATATAACCCATAGACATCAGCCTCCTCTCTCAGCAATGCTCTTTCTCTCAATTACGATCTTTTTGCAATTAATCTCTCTCCTGAACAGAACACTGGCTTTAATATAGCTTCAGAAGGAGTCTAATCGGATACAGATGTTACTTGACGAGGGGGCGGGGTAAGCTCCAATTAGCCATGGAGTCGACCAATCAGCTGCTTGGGGGATTTCAGGAAGCCATCCTGAAACACACACATAACAAACCACACACAGAAACTGGGGACGTAACATAGACTAATATAGGTTAGACTAATATAGGTTAGACTAATATAGGTTAGACTAATATAGGTTAGACTAATATAGATTAGACTAATATAGGTTAGACTAATATAGGTTAGACTAATGGTTTAAATATATAGACAATACTGTACATATCATTTGAATGACTGTTATTTCATTCCTGCAAGACTAGCTGAAATGTCAGCCTATAGCTAAAACACTGTCAAATGTGCAGTCCCCTGTCTTTCTCCCCACGCATCAACTACACTATGCTGTCTTTTGATTAGCATCCAAGAGCAGTTTATCATTTAACATTCCATCCTTTGAGAAGACAAACAACCATGTGTCGGAGTTGGCCGCCAACACACAAATTAATTTCACATTTCACACAAACCAGGAAACCAGAGAGAGAGGCTGGACTAATCTAATAATCTAAAAATAAACCCATCCTAGTGCTCTTGGCCCTCAGAAAGTGGCTGCGCCCCAAAGGGCACCCTATTCCCTATAATAATTCAAATATAATATTTTGACCAGGGCCAATAGGGCTCTGGTTAAAAGAAGTGAACTATATGTGAAATAGGGTGCCATTTGTGATGCATTAATAATTGTGTCAGTGTGCCTTTATGGATTTCTCTACTGAGTGTTTATACCAGTGTGGGTCAGACTGTGGGAAAATGTTATGGCATGACTGGAGAGGGTATTGTTCTGCCCGCGTCTTGTTGACGTGAGATGTTTAGACACACCCACGCCTTGCCACTTCCTGACTTGTGGGTTATTAGATATATAAACACCACCAGAGTTACAGTATGATGTATGATGTAAGGGGATGATGATAAGGAAAGGAAGACTGTGAGAGAGTACAGAAACATACAACATGGAGAAGAAGGGGAGGAGAGAGAGAGAGAGAGAGAGAGAGAGAGAGAGAGAGAGAGAGAGAGAGAGAGAGAGAGAGAGAGAGAGAGAGAGAGAGAGAGAGAGAGAGAGAAAGAGAGAGAGAGAGAGAGAGAGAGAGAGAGAGAGAGAGAGAGAGAGAGAGAAAAAAAAGAGAAAGAGAGAGGATTGCAACCTAGATAATACATTCAGGGAACCTAATATGCTAGCTGGAGAGTGACTATACTAATGTTGCTATGCTAATGGTGAAGATATGTGGGCTTTGTGTAAAGGGCTCTCAGTATTCTGCTGAGTGGCCAGCCAAAATAAATGTCTGAGAAGTAGGTGGTACTCTGTGGCAGCCCCATCAATCAAAGGCCTCCATCTGCCCTCTTCTCTCTGCTGTGTGTGTTTGTGTGTGTGTTTGCATGCGTATGTGTGCTTGCGTGTGTGTGTATGTTTTGCATGTGTGTGTGCGTGCGTGAGTTGATACCCCCCCTCACCCCCAGATATATGACGACTGTGTCGGACACATGCACACACCAAACCGCAGACCAGACAGCCAGTGAAGCAGTCTGGACCAGGGCTTTGCCAGAGAAGTCTTTTCCAGTAGGCTAGGCAACAATGGCCTCCCTCCCAACAGCCTCAGTCCAGTCTGTCTGTCAACCCGGGTGAAGAGACAACAGGGTTCTTCTTTAGCAAGCTGGGTCATTCACTTGGCTTAGCCTGTGCCTCTGTACTTACCATTAAGACTTAGTGCTCGTGTTTGGAATACCTATTCTGCTGCTTCAACTTTAAAATGCCACTGTGCCCGTGTTTTATGTGTGTGCCTATGCACAAGTCACAACTAGGAATAAGGAATGTCACACACACACACACACACACACATACATACAGATTTACCCCTGCCCCCCTCCCCCCCAACACACACACAAAATTCCGCCCACCACGCACACTATCACCACCCTACCCCAGTCGAGTCCAGAGAGCTTTAATCAGATTATAGGTTGACCTCTGCCCTCTGGGCAACATCCCTAAAACACTGAGGGTCTATAATCACTCTCTAATCCTGTTAGGATTGGTTTAACTCAGAGAGAGGTGATATGGCCCCTGCGACTTGAGTTTGGGCCAGTCCACCAAGGCAGAACCAAAGGAGAAATCCATCAGTTAACTCAAGTAACTTCAAAGATCTATTGAATTAAAAGGGCTTTTGTTATTGAGGCCGAAGCATGCGTGTAGAGCTGAATGACATTTTAACTGTAGTGGATGGACAGAACTCTTTATTCAATGGATTGAAGAGGTGCATCTCTGCCATGTGTTTTATTGGAGACTGGATAGATGGTTGTTGTGGGGGTGTAGAATAGATAGATGGTTGTTGTGGGGGTGTACAATAGATGGTTGTTGTGGGGGTGTACAATAGATAGATGGTTGTTGTGGGGGTGTAGAATAGATAGATGGTTGTTGTGGGGGTGTACAATAGATAGATGGTTGTTGTGGGGGTGTAGAATAGATAGATGGTTGTTGTGGGGGTGTAGAATAGATAGATGGTTGTTGTGGGGGTGTACAATAGATAGATGGTTGCTGTGGGAGTGTACAATAGATAGATGGTTGTGTACAATAGATAGATGGTTGTTGTGGGGGTGTAAAATAGATAAATGGTTGCTGTGGGAGTGTACAATAGATAGATGGTTGTTGTGGGGGTATAAAATAGAGAGATGGTTGTTGTGGGGGTGTACAATAGATAAATGGTTGCTGTGGGAGTGTACAATAGATAGATGGTTGTTGTGGGGGTGTAAAATAGAGAGATGGTTGTTGTGGGGGTGTAAAAGAGGTAGATGGTTGTTGTGGGGGTGTAGAATAGATAGATGGTTGTTGTGGGTTGTACAATAGATAGATGGTTCAGACAGGCTTTATCATCCGTTCAGTAGGGAGGCTGCTCATTTTAATGTGTAAAGCCATAGCTGTTTATTGCCCAATCCCTATATACACCGAGTATACAAAACATGATGAACACCAGCTTTTTCAATGACATAGACTGACCAGGTGAATCCAGGTGAAAGCTATGATCTCTTATTGATGTCACTTGTTAAATCCACTTCAATCAGTGTAGATGATGTGGAGGAGACAGGTTAAAGAAGGATTTTTAAGCCTGGAGACAATTGATTCATGGATTGTGAAGGTGTGCCATTCAGAGGGTGAAATATTTACGTGTCTTTGAACAGGGTATGGTAGTAGGTGCCAGGCGCACCGGTTTGTGTCAACAACTGCAACACGGCTGGGTTTTTTGTGTGTATCAAGAATGGTCCACCACCCAAAAGACATCCAGCCAACTTGACACAACTGTGGGAAGCATTGGAGTCAACATGGACCAGCATCCCTGTGGAACGCTTTCAGCACCTTGTAGAGTCCATGCCCCCATGAATTGAGTCTGTTCTGAGGGCAAAACGGGGAGGGGTGCAACTCAATATTAGGAAGGTGTTCTAATGTTTTGTCCACTCAGTGAACTCTCCCACTCAAGCACAAAGCCTGGGAAACAAATCAAATAGGGATGATAATGGTGTGGAGGTAGATTTTTATCAGCTGTTACATATGGAAGCTTCACTCATTAATGTGGGAAGCTCTTTATTACTTTACCAATACACACACACACACACACATGCACAAACACAGAGATGGGAGTTATTTCCCTTTGGCTCTGTGATTAGCATAGTGTGAATAGGCTGTCTGTCCATCTCAGCTCTATCTATGTGGTTAATTAGCTGGCCTTGTTCGCCATAAGGGGAGGGAAATCTAATAGAGTTGGCCAGATGGCGGTATTATAAAGCTTGATGTTGGGACTTTGTGGCCAGGCTGGAAATAATTTGACAGACAGCCAGCCAGCCAGCCAGCCAGCCAGCCAGCCAGCCAGCCAGCCAGCCAGCCAGCCAGACAGCCAGCCAGCCAGACAGCCAGCCAGCCAGACAGACAGACAGACAGACAGACAGACAGACAGACAGACAGACAGACAGACAGACAGACAGACAGACAGACAGACAGACAGACAGACAGACAGACAGACAGACAGACAGACAGACAGACAGACAGACAGACAGACAGAGAGCATAAGAAGGATCCTATAGCTGTTCAGCAAATCAGCAATCTGTTCGCTAGTTCACCACTCAACCTGTGTTGATTTACAGTTTGCTGGTCCAATCAGAGTGCCGCGTGTGAGTTTCACTAGCTAATCTGTTGCAGGTTTCTTTGCAAGCGAGATGCTGTGGCTACTGCCTCTGTGGCTACTGCCTCTGTGGCTACTGCCTCTGTGGCTACTGCCTCTGTGGCTACTGCCTCTGTGGCTACTGCCTCTGTGGCTACTGCCTCTGTGGCTACTGCCTCTGCCTCTAATCCACATAGACTCTGTGCCACAAAATGAGTGACAAAACATTACAAAACTTGGCCAGATCATTTCAAGTCTCAGTCTCAAGTCAAAGTCGAGTCCCGAGTCTTGAAGCTCCAAGTCTAAGTCAAGCCTGAAGTTATTTTATTTTCTATCAAGTCGAGTCTCAAGTCATCAAATTTGTGCCTGGTGTCAGACTCGAGTCCAAGTCATGTGACTCTATACCACAACTCTGTACACATTGGGATTCATCAGTGGTCCATGTGCAGGACAATACACTCTGTAGACATTCAGGCTGGCCGGAGGACCAAATATTTACAGAAGGCTGGAGTGGAGTGTTTAGCAACGAGATATTGATGAATGTCCCCTGTTTGTTTTATGGGGACATAAAGAGGAACGTACACTAAAGGCTAATCCATCCCCAGATCTAAACACAGCAGGTGTGTCGGGGTCACTGGGGTTGATGCGTGTACTTGTGTGTTTGTGTGCATTTGTGAGCACACTTTCATATGTGTGCATGTGAGGGTAACCATATATGTGTGTGTGTATGTGTGGGTGTGTTTACTAACTAGATAGCAGAGTGTCTCCCCTCTCTCCAGTCTGGCTGGGTCAGCATGTTTACCTCGGTCTGGAGTCTTAACTTAATCACTACAGCCTTACACCTCGATCACACCGACAGCAGCATGATATTTTTGTACAGCAGAAGTACATTCATTTCCAATGGAACGCTGCGTTTTCCTTGCAGCATTGTGTTACAGAGGCAGTTGCAGTGCGTTCTGTGTTCTGTGTGGTCTATACTTCTGATTGATCAAATGTGTGCATCAAACTGCATGCGTAGACTTGACATGGATAGTAGCAAAAGGTGAATGTTGACAGGTGTGGACCTGATCCTAGATCAGCACTCCTACTCTGAGATGCTTTGTGAATGTGGGTCCTTGTCTAATACACACTGCTGGCTCAGTCCACATCACAGCAATCAACACTGACACTAAATCCGAGCCTCTCTCAGTCTCACCACAGCTTTCTCCTTCAGTTCAGCAATCAAAACTTCCTCTAATTCATTCATAAGACAAATAATAGCAGATTTGCTGATGAGTGATGATGTTCATTAGTATGTTATGAATGGCTGGCTAAACTGGTGTGGATGTTTCATTAGTGTACTATAAATCAAATGTTAATTACTGTACTATACATCAAATGGTTCATTTCTCCCTCACCACTTTGTGTCTGTGCTGACCTCAGAGCTCAGTACAGCCTGTCGTCGCGTGAGGCAGAGAGGGAGAATTCCTCAGTTTCCCAGGATTGTTTTGTCAATGGGAAAAACAAGCGTCAGTTTCTCAGGCTCTGCACTGCTGAGAGACGGACGGGGCTGGGAGGGAGGAAGACGGAATACGGCCAATTCCTAAGTATTCCCTGCTCCACATCATCTTATCTCATCACTCAGTTTGTACAGGATTCATCTCGGATCATACTAGTGTATCTTTACTACCTGTTTTCCCACAGGTTAATTCATATTAATACTGTATTTGTTCTACCCTATATTTTTGTGCCAACGTTACTGTGTGTGTGTGTTTGGGTCTTGCATTAAGTAGTACACTAACAAGCTCCAGTGTAGCCACCCTTTAACCTCTCCTGAGTCTTGGCCCGTCTACGTCTCAATCCTCACCGGAGATAAATCATTAAAATATTTAAATCAGACCCCCTACTTCCCCCACTTCCGCTTTTCTCTCCCCATTTCTGCTGGCTGTAAGGGTCTGGACAGGAGCTATAGGGATCCGTCGCAAATGAGACCCTATTCCCTACATAGTGCACTACTTTTGAACAGAGACCCTGGTCATTAAGGATGCTGCCTAGATATTGAAGGAGGAGAGTGACAGTAGTGCTGACTGGCTGTGCTGATGGCTTCATTGTCCCTGTCTCTGAAGTGGGATAGAGTGGTCTCCCGGAGCGACTGACTTAGAGAGGGCTCTTTTGTATTCTACTGTCGTACGTGAGGAGGGGGGGGCACTCTCTTAGGCTGACGGGCACTCTCTCCCCTCAATTTAAAATAATAAAAGGGGTGTTCTTTTGAAAAAATGTATCCTTTTTTTATTGTGTTAATTTTATGGAAGTGAGGATACAGGAGCGATGGGTTGTGGGTAAGTACAGAGGAGAGGAGGAGAGAAGGGGGTAGCCTAGATGGTGAATGGGTGTGATTAACAAAGGTACACAGAGTTCCAACCGTCTAAAACATGATGTGTGTGCAGCTGGAGGAGAGAGGGAGAGAAAGGGAGAAAATACAGACTAACCCACTGCCATGGGGATGAACTACCACATCAGAGCTCTCTCTCTCTCTCTCTCTCTCTCTCTGTCTCTCTCTCTCTCTCTCTCTCTACTGTTACGTCTCTCTGGATCTCTCGCTCTAGACATTTCACTCTCTCTCCCATCACTCTCCTTTCTCCACATCTTATCATGTCACTTTCCCTCATTCTCTCTCATCTCGCTTTCTCCTGCTGTCTTTCCTGACCCCTCTCTCTCTATCTCTATCTCTCTCTCTCTCTCTCTCTCTCTCTCTCTCTCTCTCTCTCTCTCTCTATTTCTCTCTCTATTTCTCCCTCCCTATCTCTCTCTCTCTCTCTCTCTCTCTCTCTCTCTCTCTCTCTCTCTCTCTCTCTATTTCTCCCTCCCTATCTCTCTCTCTCTCCCTCTCTCTCTCTCTCTCTCTCTCTATTTCTCCCTCCCTATCTCTCTCTCTCTCCTCTCTCTCTCTCTCTCTCTCTATCTCTCTCTCTCTCTCTCTCTATCTCCTCCCTCTCCCTCTCTCTCTCTCTCTCCTCTCTCTCTCTCTCTCTCTCTCTTTCTCTCTCTCTCATTCTAATTCATCTAGTCCTTGTGCTGGCACCGAGTCCTAATCTCCTCACAAAGGAAGTCCTGAGCTGTGCCCGGTCCAATCTCTTTTACTCAAACACAATGTTTGACTGGCGCTTGAGAAAAACGGAGCCCCCCAAGTCAAACAAACCGTGAGACAGAGAGGGTCGCCACTGGATCAAAATGAACCCAACATAATAAGTACCCACATATAGGGACATGGTGTCACACACACACACACACACACACACACACACACACACACACACACACACACACACACACACACACACACACACACACACACACACACACACACACACACACACACACACACACACACACACACACACACACACACACACACACACACACACACACACCAAGTGATATATCAGGTTCAGACTCTGTTGTTCTGTGATAAGGGAACAGAGTATCTGGAACGTCAACACTAATTGCCACGTCTGTCATAGCAACTATGGTGAACAAGTGGTGGCCCTCTCCTCCATCACACTAATAGTCAGGACTCTACATATTAGACTACTGCAGTAAAGACCAGTGTCTTCTTAGGTTTATAGTGTCCCATTTTTAACATACGTCTTATCTAATCCCCAAAAACTGACTGTTAGTTTGTGTGTACTGACAGTATACATTATGCCTCATTTTTAATGCATTTAGCTTAGATGAAGCAATGTATACAAACACTTATTTTACTCTCCAAATAAGACATGTATTTCACATCAGACACCACCACTATCTAAGGCTATCACTGATAAAGCTAATGGTTGTGATCTGTGGTAGATAGACTGTGTTGATTGAGCTAGCTACAGTATGGTCTGTGGTAGATTGACTGTGTTGATTGAGCTAGCTGCAGTATGGTCTGTGGTAGATAGACTGTGTTGATTGAGCTAGCTACAGTATGGTCTGTGGTAGATAGACTGTGTTGATTGAGCTAGCTACAGTATGGTCTGTGGTAGATAGACTGTGTTGATTGAGCTAGCTGCAGTATGGTCTGTGGTAGATAGACTGTGTTGATTGAGCTAGCTACAGTATGGTCTGTGGTAGATAGACTGTGTTGATTGAGCTAGCTGCAGTATGGTCTGTGGTAGATAGACTGTGTTGATTGAGCTAGCTACAGTATGGTCTGTGGTAGATAAACTGTGTTGATTGAGCTAGCTACAGTATGGTCTGTGGTAGATAGACTGTGTTGATTGAGCTAGCTACAGTATGGTCTGTGGAAGATAGACTGTGTTGATTGAGCTAGCTACAGTATGGTCTGTGGTAGATAGACTGTGTTGATTGAGCTAGCTACAGTATGGTCTGTGGTAGATAGACTGTGTTGATTGAGCTAGCTACAGTATGGTCTGTGGTAGATAGACTGTGTTGATTGAGCTAGCTACAGTATGGTCTGTGGTAGATAGACTGTGTTGATTGAGCTAGCTGCAGAATATGGTTCATGTCCTGCAAGTCTTTGACTGACTCTTCCAGGAAGCTGTTGTGTTAGTGGTTAAAATCATTCATCATGTAGAGTTTGATGTCTCTGGGGTGAATCATCTCGTTTGTCACAGTCTGTTAGTGTACATGTGTTCGCCTTAATTATGTGTTAATTGTGAGATAGTGGAGAGGCCTCAGGGGCCAATAATCACCTGACAAAGTGTGTGTGTGTGTTCACACCATGCTCCATCCATCACAGTTATTATCACATCAAGGTTCATCTGCGCCATTCTCTCATGGTCGCTACATCAATGACTACCACTTTATCTCGCTCTCTGACTGAAAACCCCTGTTCATCTAAATGGTATCCAAACTGACACTGACCCTCCTCTTTCTCTCTCTTTCTCTCTCTCTCTCTCCGACAGCCGTGCGATCAAGACCAACCAGGACCTTCTCCCCGAGACCCCGTGGACCAACGTCCTGTATGATGACTTCTGGGGCACCCTGCTCACCCACAGCGGCAGCCACAAGTCTTTCCGACCCCTCTGCACCCTCTCTTTCCGCCTCAACCACGCCCTGGGCGGCCTGCGCCCCTGGGGCTACCACCTGGTCAACATGGGCCTCCACGGGGCTGTCACAGGCCTTTTCACTGCTCTCTGTCGCCCCCTCCTGGGGGGAGGTCCGTGGAGTCTTCTGGTGGGGCTCCTCTTCGCCTCCCACCCGGTGCACACGGAAGCCGTGGCGGGGGTGGTGGGGAGGGCCGACGTCGGTGCGGCACTGCTGTTCCTCTTGTCTCTTCTCTGTTACACAAGGCACTGCGGGCTCCGCTCGGCCTACACGGCCTCTTCTAGGGACTGTCAGACCAGGGGCTGTGGTAGACTCCGAGCCTGGACGTGGATGTGGCTGCTGGGGAGCCTGGTCTGCGCAGCGTCCAGCATGCTGTGGAAGGAGCAGGGAGTCACGGTGCTGGCCGTATCAGCAGCTTACGACCTCTTTGTGTTCCAGCGGCTCCGGTTCCGCCAGGCGGTGGTCGTGCTCCTGGGAAAGGTAAACAACATTGCCCTCTGTTTACAAAGTGTCACTCCTCTTTGTGTCTCTGCGTGTATCCAATTTCCTCTTCCCCCTACGGAGGGGAAACCTCAGCCGACCACAAATGGTTCCTGTGTGTGTATACAGTTCCGATTGTTTATGGGGAAGTCGTGTGTGTGTGTGTGTTTCATTAAGAGTGTAATTTGAAAGCATTTATCCTACCACTACCATGCACACAGCTGAGGAATGCAAAATAAGTGACTTTTTTCTTCCTCTAAATGGAAATCAAATATATACAGAGGAGGAAATGAGGGACAGAATCCAACAGTTTTGTCAGTTTCCACCGAGTCCTCCTCACTGAGGTAAACAGTTACACTGAAACATGCGTCTGGTTCAGAATCTTTCCCCGATGACGTCTGTCTGTGTAAGCTTGTGTGTGTGTGTGTGTGTGTGCGTGTGTGTGTGTGTTCCTGTGAGCTTTCTACGTGTGTGTGTGTGTATGTGTGTGTGTGTGTGTTCCTGTGAGCTGTGTGTGTGTGTGTGTGTGTGTGTGTGTGTGTGTGCGTGTGTGTGTGTGTGTGTGTGTGTGTGTGTGTGTGTGTGTGTGTGTGTGTGTGTCATGCAGTAGGGTTATTTTGAGGTGACAAAAGAAAGGTATGCTCTCGCACTGCAGAGACAATGATACACTTCCTTCTCCGCTACATAGTCTGCATAGTCAGTTTCAGGTACAGCGTCCATCCAATTAGACACATAGGGCATAGAAAGGTAATATATATGTTCTTAGTAGTACAAGTGGAGTTCTTTACCCTGCACAGAGAAACACACTCACACACAGACAGATACAGTGCCTTGCGAAAGTATTCGGCCCCCTTGAACTTTGCGACCTTCTGCCACATTTCAGGCTTCAAACATAAAGATAAAAACTGTATTTTTTGTGAAGAATCAACAACAAGTGGGACACAATCATGAAGTGGAACGACATTTATTGGATATTTCAAACTTTTTTAACAAATCAAAAACTGAAAAATTGGGCGTGCAAAATTATTCTGGGGTGCCATGTTTGAAGCCTGAAATGTGGCAAAAGGTTGCAAAGTTCAAGGGGGCCGAATACTTTCGCAAGGCACTGTACACAGATACACACACACAGACAGATACACACACACAGACAGATACACAGATACACACACACACACACACACAGATACACATACACAGACAGATACACAGATACACACACACAAACAGATACACATACACAGACAGATACACAGATACACACACGCATGCTCAGACGTTCACACAGACTGTTTTCCGTCATATATGGGGAGAGAGGGAGTTACCATCCTGTAGGCTATCTTCCACTGCACGCATAGTCACACACACACACACACACACACACACACACACACACACACACACACACACACACACACACACACACACACACACACACACACACACACACACACACATATATATACAGAGATACACACACACCGACAGATACACAGGCACACACACTCACACAGAGACACAGATACACAGACAGACACACATACACACGCTGCCTATTCTCTAGTGAGAAAACACCCATCTAGAGCTGCTACATACAGGATGAGGACAGGCAGGGTGCATGAAAGACACAGTGACATACTGTATCTCACACAGGCACTCCTGCTCTCAGATCTATATAGCAGCCCTTGTAAAAACATCATGATAGGAGAATAAAGATTCTCCTTGAGGTTTTACTGGGCAAGGACAGTCTGGTCCGTTTGTGTGTGTGTGTGTGTGTGAGCGAGAGAGAGAGAGAGAGTGTTACCTTGTAACTGTGTAAGTGTGCTTACACACCCTGTGCTCTGATGCAGCTTTGCTGTAGTCCTCTTTGGCAGCTTGCTATCCTAAAGCTGTTATTAGGGGATTTTAGTGAGAGGCCCAGAGGATCAGAGTGAGGGAGGGAGGCAGCGTGAAGTCTCTCTGCTCAGCAGGAATGATCTGGTTGTGCATTCACAGCCAGTGGACCCTAGCAGAGAAACAGATGTACTGTAGCATCTGTCCTCAATTAAGACTGATACGATGGCATCTATCTACAACCCTTAAGGTTTTAGAGGAGACACACACACAGACACACACATACATATATACACACACTCACACACATACACTCACACACAGTATCCTCCTCCCCCTCTGGCCACATTCCCTGTTAATCTATTCAATAGTGCAGCAGGTATTTTCAACAGACAGTACCCTCCTCCCCTTACCCTTATACACAATGGACCTGGCCAGTCTCCCAGATCCAGCCGACAGATCCTGGTGCCAACCCCACGCCTCCTATTTTGCCTCCTTCCAGCACATCTGGCACATTTATCACCCTCGCCTCCTTGCCTTGCTCTCCTCTTCCTCCTCTCCCTTGCCACCCCAGCCCTCCTCTCCCATGGCACCCCAGTCCTCCTCTACCATGGCACCCCAGTCCTCCTCTCCCATGGCACCCCAGTCCTCCTCTACCATGGCACCCCAGTCCTCCTCTACCATGGTACCCCAGTCCTCCTCTCCTATGGCACCCCAGTCCTCCTCTCCCATGGCACCCCAGTCCTCCTCTACCATGGCACCCCAGTGCTCCTCTCCCATGGCACCCCAGTCATCCTCTCCCATGGCACCCCAGCCCTCCTCTCCCATGGCACCCCAGTCCTCCTCTCCCATGGCACCCCAGTCCTCCTCTTCCATGGCACCCCAGCCCTCCTCTACCATGGCACCCCAGTCCTCCTCTCCCATGGCCCCCCAGCCCGCCTCCTAATCTCTCAGATGCCAGGGCTGCGACCACGAGGCTATCGCTTGCCGATTACGACCCCAGACACCTCAAAAACAAATGTGTGGGAACACAGAGAGAGAGAGAGGGAGAGAGAGAGAGGGGTATAGGAAGGAAACTATGCTCTCACTTCCCCTCTTTTATCTGTGTCTCTCCACTCATTCTCCCCCGCTGTGCCAGGAGAGCCCCTCACCTCTCTTTGTCTGCCCAGTCAGTGTGGTTTTACTGTGATGGCAGAATAACAATAATTCACTTCTGTTATTGCATCATATTGGGCAGTGAGACACTGCATTCCTATTCTATGTTAGCATTTGCTTAGCTATTTCTAAAGATTTCCTGACTATTTTAACTGATTGTGTTATTTACTCTGCAGTGAGATGAAAGGGAGGGGGAGGTAAAACCCACCCTTTCTTATTACCTGACTTATTAGTGACTCTCAGGAGTGAGGGTTGTGAACGATTCTGCCGGTGCTCCATTTCTCATCCTATTAGTTCTGTAATCAGACTGAAATGAAAGAGGTAGAGGGGCCTTGGGGATAGAGAGCGAGAGTGAGAGAGAGAGAGAGAGAGAGAGAGAGAGAGAGAGAGAGAGAGAGAGAGAGAGAGAGAGAGAGAGAGAGACAGAGAGAGAGACAGAGAGAGAGAGAGAGAGACAGAGAGACAGAGACACAGAGAGAGGGCCAGAGAGAGAGAGACAGGGGGAGAGAGACAGAGAGTGAGAGACAGAGAGAGAGAGAGACTGAGAGAGGGAGAGAGAGAGAGACAGAGACACAGAGAGAGGGCGAGAGAGAGACAGAGAGAGAGACAGGGGAAGAGAGACAGAGAGTGAGAGACAGAGACACAGAGAGTGAGAGAGAGAGAGAGAGACTGAGAGAGAGAGACACAGAGAGAGGACGAAAGAGAGACAGAGAGAGAGACATAGAGAGAGAGAGAGACAGAGAGATGGTGTTCCAAAAAAGGTCCAGTCACCAGGACCACAAATACAAATTCCATCTAGACACTGTTGCCCTAGAGCACACAAAAAACTATACATACCTTGGCCTAAACATCAGCGCCACAGGTAACTTCCACAAAGCTGTGAACGATCTGAGAGACAAGGCAAGAAGGGCATTCTATGCCATCAAAAGGAACATAAATTTCAA
This sequence comes from Oncorhynchus tshawytscha, assembly GCF_018296145.1. Classification (NCBI taxonomy): domain Eukaryota; kingdom Metazoa; phylum Chordata; class Actinopteri; order Salmoniformes; family Salmonidae; genus Oncorhynchus; species Oncorhynchus tshawytscha. The sequence continues at coordinate 157,858 of NW_024609808.1, forward strand.
CATACCAATTAGGATTTGGCTAAAAATACTTGAATCAGTCATAGAGCCCATTGCCCTTTATGGTTGTGAGGTCTGGGGTCCGCTCACCAACCAAGACTTCACAAAATGGGACAAACACCAAATTGAGACTCTGCACGCAGAATTCTGCAAAAATATCCTCCGTGTACAATGTAGAACACCAAATAATGCATGCAGAGCAGAATTAGGCCGATACCCACTAATTATCAAAATCCAGAAAAGAGCCGTTAAATTCTATAACCACTTAAAAGGAAGCGATTCCCAAACCTTCCACAACAAAGCCATCACCTACAGAGAGATGAACCTGGAGAAGAGTCCCCTAAGCAAGCTGGTCCTGGGGCTCTGTTCACAAACACAAACACACCCTACAGAGCCCCAGGACAGCAGCACAATTAGACCCAACCAAATCATGAGAAAACAAAAAGATAATTACTTGACAGATTGGAAGGAATTAACAAAAAAACAGAGTAAACTAGAATCCTATTTGGCCCTACACAGAGAGTACACAGCAGCAGAATACCTGACCACTGTGACTGACCCAAAATTAAGGAAAGCTTTGACTATGTACAGACTCAGTGAGCATAGCCTTGCTATTGAGAAAGGCCGCCGTAGGCAGACATGGCTCTCAAGAGAAGACAGGCTATGTGCTCACTGCCCACAAAATGAGGTGGAAACTGAGCTGCACTTCCTAACCTCCTGCCCAATGTATGACCATATTAGAGAGACATATTTCCCTCAGATCACACAGATCCACAAAGAATTCGAAAACAAATCCAATTTTGATAAACTCCCATATCTACTGGGTGAAATTCCACAGTGTGCCATCACAGCAGCAAGATTTGTGACCTGTTGCCACGAGAAAAGGGCAACCAGTGAAGAACACACACCATTGTAAATACAACCCATATTTATGCTTATTTATTTTATCTTGTGTCCTTTACCATTTGTACATTGTTAAAACACTGTATATATATAATATGACATTTGTAATGTCTTTATTGTTTTGAAACTTCTGTATGTGTAATGTTTACTGTTAATTTTTATTGTTTATTTCACTTTATATATTCACTTTATATATTATCTACCTCACTTGCTTTGGCAATGTTAACACATGTTTCCCATGCCAATAAAGCCCTTGAATTGAAATTGAATAGAATTGAATTGAGAGAGAGAGAGAGAGAGAGAGAGAGAGAGAGAGACAGAGAGCGAGACAGAGAGAGGGCGAGAGAGAGCCACAGAGAGAGAGAGACAGACAGACACAGAGAGAGACAGAGAGAGAGACAGAGAGAGAGACAGAGTGGGAGACAGAGAGTGAGAGACAGAGAGAGAGAGAGAGAGAGAGAGAGAGAGAGGGAGAGGGAGAGACAGAGAGAGAGAGACACACACACACGCAGGCACACATGTCCAGGAAACAACAGTCTGTGGAGCAGAGGTTGGAGTGTGTGTTCCAGTCAAAGTGGCAGAGCCATATAGCTTCTGTATTACCTCCTTCTTTTCCCCATTCTGTTCCACCTGTCGAAAACAAACAATCAGCAGAGAATGATGGATAAGCACAGGAAGCAAATCAAAATAAAAGTGTGTGAAATGAAGGAGGGAAAGAATGACTGGTGGACAGGTGATTCAGGAAAAAGCTCTTCACAATGCACAGCATCAATAAGTGTGTCAACTGCTTCCGAGCCCTTTATCAAAGCTTCAGAGGGGCTATCTTTTGGTTGTGCCTAGGCCTAGGGCTTAGTTCTTTCTGACCACATCACCTGACCAGGAAAACCCTTGTCCCTAGTCATAGCCTGTAGTTATATCCTAGAATCCTGTAACTAGGGTCCCTATAATACTGTAACTAGGGTCCCTATAGTACTGTAACTAGGGTCTCTATAGTACTGTAACTAGGGCATATATAATACTGTAACTAGGGTCTCTATAATACTGTAACTAGGGTCTCTATAGTACTGTAACTAGGGTCTCTATAGTACTGTAACTAGGGCATCTATAATACTGTAACTAGGGTCTCTATAATACTGTAACTAGGGTCTCTATAGTACTGTAACTAGGGTCTCTATAGTACTGTAACTAGGGCATCTATAATACTGTAACTATGGTCCCTATAATGCTGTAACTAGGGTCTCTATAATACTGTAACTAGGGTCTCTATAGTACTGTAACTAGGGCATCTATAATACTGTAACTAGGGTCTCTATAATACTGTAACTAGGGTCCCTATAATACTGTAACTAGGGTCTCTATAATACTGTAACTAGGGTCCCTATAATACTGTAACTAGGGTCCCTATAATACTGTAATTAGTGTCCCTATAATACTGTAACTAGGGTCCCTATAATACTGTAACTAGGGTCCCTACTGTAATAGGTCTCTATAATACTCTAACTAGGGTCTCTATAATACTGTAACTAGGGTCTCTATACTACTGTAACTAGGGTCTCTATAATACTGTAACTAGGGTCTCTATAATACTGTAACTAGGGTCTCTGTAATACTGTAACTAGGTTCCCTATAATACTGTAATTAGGGTCTCTATAGTACTGTAACTAGGGTCTCTATAATACTGTAACTAGGGTCTCTATAATACTGTAACTAGGGTCTCTATAATACTGTAACTAGGGTCTCTATAATACTGTAACTAGGGTCTCTGTAATACTGTAACTAGGTTCCCTATAATACTGTAATTAGGGTCTCTATAGTACTGTAACTAGGATCTCTATAATGCTGTAACTAGGTTCCCTATAATACTGTAATTAGGGTCTCTATAGTACTGTAACTAGGATCTCTATAATGCTGTAACTAGGGTCTCTATAATACTGTAACTAGGTTCCCTATAATACTGTAATTAGGGTCTCTATAGTACTGTAACTAGGATCTCTATAATGCTGTAACTAGGATCTCTATAATACTGTAACTAGGTTCCCTATAATACTGTAATTAGGGTCTCTATAGTACTGTAACTAGGATCTCTATAATGCTGTAACTAGGGTCTCTATAATACTGTAACTAGGGTCTCTATAGTACTGTAACTAGGGTCCCTATAATACTGTAACTAGGGTCCCTATAATACTCTAACTAGGGTCTCTATACTACTGTAACTAGGGTCTCTATAATACTGTAACTAGGGTCTCTATAATACTGTAACTAGGGTCTCTATAATACTGTAACTAGGTTCCCTATAATACTGTAATTAGGGTATTATAGGGTATTATAGATTATTATTATCATTTCCTCGTTAGGTCATGTGGTCAGGAGAAACTCTGGGCCCTACTTAAGAGGATGCACGGGGTGAAGGACGCTGCATGTGATTGGATGTTCCTTTTCTTGGCATGTAATTAAAGTGTGACAGAAACAGTAGATTCCCTCGTTTGTCTCAATGAGGCCCGGGGCTGCAGATTAGCACGACGGCGGTTGATGACCGCTTGATGAATGCCGTGGCAATTATCCTCCACAGAGGCGTTCAGCTGTGAAATGATGCCTGCGGTGGTAATTCCCTCTCACTCACTCGCTTTCTCTCTTTCTCGCTCTTTTTTGATCTGTGTATGTGTTTGTTTGTGCCAGAGCTGAGGAGTCTCACACGTTCTGTATTTAGTGGCATGTCTACGGAAGTGGGGACGGCTACTTGTTTCTACAACTACAACAATGTGCATGAAAGAGCAGTGTGTCATCAGTTAATGTAATGTAACAATCTATCTGCTGGCTAGTAGGTCTAACAATATGTCATATCTGAAGTAAAGTGATGGATAATGTTTGGCTTCCCTTTAGTTGCCTGACAACACTGGTTCAGTCTCTCTATTTCTCTATAGACAGCAATCCCAGAGAGAAGCAGGGTGGTCCAGTGTTCCCTCCATCCCAGTGGGGGATGTGAACCTATGACCTGTCCCATTATGTGTCCCCGTGCTAGTGCCACTTCAGCCTTTTTAGTGAGTGGTATTCAGTAATAAGGTCCCGTCATCAAAGTCAGCCACTGAAGGCCGGACCCTAGTCCTGTCTGATTAACTGGGAGAATGTACCTAGTCAGGACCAAAGGCCCAACGTGTTAAGAGAAGTGTAAAGGGCCTGGATGTCCCTGGTTGATGACATCAGAGTTCCATCAAAAGCATTGGCCCATGGACTGCATCAACGCAGAGGCGATACTCTGGGTGAAGTTTCCCCTCGGTACAGATCTAGGATCAGCTTTCTCCCCCAATCCTTACCTTAAAGTGATGCTACAAAAGTTTTGTATCATTTCTGCCAGTAGCTTTGAAAGTGAGTCCCCTAAAAATTGTACACAATTGTGTAGAACGTCATCCATCCCATATGATATATTACGAATTACAATTCGTACAATATGTTATGGATTTGTAAGTGCTTAAGATCCCGTTCAAATCAAATCAAACTTTATTTGTCACATGCGCCGAATATAACAAGTGTAGACCTTACCGTGAAATGCTTACTTTACAAGCCCTTAACCAACAGTGCAGTTCAAGAAAAGTTAAGAAAATATTTACCAAATAAACTAAAGTAAAAAATAATAAAAAGTAACACAATAACATAACAATAACGAGGCTATATACAGGGGGTACCGGTACCGAGTCAGTGTGCGGGGGTACAGGTTAGAGGTCATTTGTACATGTAGGTAGGGGTGAAGTGACTATGCATTGATAATAAACAGCAGTGAGTAGCAGCAGTGTACCATACAAATGGAGGGTTGGGAGGGTCGATGTAATAGTCCGGTGGCTATTTGATTAGTTGTTCAGCAGTCTTATGGCTTGGGGGTAGAAGCTGTTAAGGAGCCTTTTGGTCCTAGACTTGGTGCTCCGGTACCGCTTGCCGTGTGGTAGCAGAGAAAACAGTCTATGTATTGGGTGACTGTAGTCTCTGACAATTGTATGGGCTTTCCTCTGATACAGCCTATTATATAGGTCCTGGATGGCAGGAAGCTTGGCCCCAGTGATGCACTGGGCTGTACGCACTACCCTCTGTAGCGCCTTACGGTCAGATGCCGAGCAGTTGCCATACCAGGTGGTGATGCAACCGGTCAGGATGCTCTTGATGGTGCAGCTGTAGAACATTTTGAGGATCTGGGGACCCATGCCAAATCTTTTCAGTCCCCTGAGGGGGAAAAGGTTTTGTCGTGCCCTCTTTACGACTGTCTTTACGCAGTCGTGGGTGGACAGGTAGTACAGGAGGGGCCCCAGTGTTGAGGATGAGGGTGGCAGATGGGTTGTTGCCTACCCTTACCACCTGGGGGCGGCCCGTCAGGAAGTAAGACCCTAGGGAGGTGGTTAGTTCCAGGGTCCATAGCTTAGTGATGAGCTTCGTAGGTACTATGGTGTTGAACGCTGAGCTGTAGTCAATGAACATTCTCACATAGGTATTCCTTTTATCCAGGTGGGAAAGGGCAGTGTGGAGTGTGATTGAGATTGAGTCCAGACTTGTGGAGGTCTTGGCTAATTACTTTTGATTTTCCCATGATGTCAAGCAAAGAGGTGGTGCCTCAGAAAAAAAATTGTAAACCTCCACAAGTCTGGTTCATCCTTGGGAGTAATTTCCAAATGCCTGAAGGTTCACATTCATCTGTATAAACAATAGTATGCAAGTATAAACACCATGGGACCACGTAGCTGTCATACCGCTCAGGAAGGAGACGCGTTCTGTCTCCTAGAGATGAACGTACTTTGGTGCGAAAAGTGCAAATCAATCCCAGAACAACCGCAAAGGACCTTGTGAAGATGCTGGAGGAAACTGGTACAAAAGTATCTATATCCACAGTAAAACGAGTCCTAAAAAAGCCAGGCTACGGTTTACAACTGCACATGGGGACAACGATCTGACTTTTTGTAGAAATGTCCTCTGGTCTGATGAAACAAAAATAGAACTGTTTGGCCATAATGACCATCGTTATGTTTGGAGGAAAAGTGGGAGGCTTGCAAGCCGAAGAACATCATCCCAACCGTGAAGCACGGGGGTGGCAGCATCATGTTTTGGGGGTGCTTTGCTGCAGGAGGGACTGGTGCACTTCACAAAATAGATGGCATCATGAGGTGGAAAATTAGGTGGATATATTGAAGCAACATCTCAAGACATCAGTCAGGAAGTTAAAGCTTGGTCGCAAATGGGTTTTCCAAATGGACAATGACCCCAAGCATACTTCCAAAGTTGTGGCAAAATGGCTTAAGGACAACAGAGTAAAGGTATTGGAGTGGCCATCACAAAGCCCTGACCTCAATTCTATAAAACATTTGTGGGCAGAACTGAAAAAGCGTGTGCGAGTAAGGAGGTCTACAAACCTGACTCAGTTCCACCAGCTCTGTCAGGGGGAATGGGCCAAAATTCCCCCAACTTACTGTGGGAAGCTTGTGGAAGGCTATCTGAAACGTTTGACGCAAGTTAAACAATTTAAAGGCAATGCTACCAAACACTAATTGAGTGTATGTAACGTCTGACCCACTGGGAATGTGATGAAAGAAATAAAGGCTGAAATAAATCATTCTCTCTACTATTATTCTGTCATTTCACATTCTTAAAATAAAGTGGTGATCCTAACTGACCTAAGACAAGGTCTTTTTACAAGGATTTAGGAATTGTGAAAAACTGAGTTTAAATGTAGTTGGCTCAGGTGTATGTAAACTTCCGACTTCAACTGTATGTACGGTCACTGTGGGGACAACGTCGTCGATGCACTTATTGATGAAGCCGATGACTGAGGTGGTGTACTCCTCAATGCCATTGGATGAATCTGTGAACATATTCCAGTCAGTGCTAGCAAAACAATTCTGTAGCGTCATCTGACCACTTTCGTATTGAGCGAGTCACTGGTACTTCCTGCTTTAGTTTTTGCTTGTAAGCTTGGAGTAAAGGTGGTCTAGAGTTTTTTTTCCTCCTCTGGTTGCACATGTGACATGCTGGTAAAAATTTGATTTAAGTTTCTGAAAACTGATTTAAGTTTCCCTGCATTAAAGTCCCCGGCCACTAGGAGCACCGTTTCTGGGTGAGCATTTTCTAGTTTGCTTATAGAGTTGGCCTTATAGAGTTGGTTGAGTGCGGTCTTAGTGCCAGCATCGGTCAGTGGTGGTAAATAGACGGCTACGAATAATATAGATGAGAACTCTCTTGGTAGATAGTGTGGTCTACAGCTTATCATATGGTACTCTACCTCAGGCAAGTAATACCTCGAGACTTCTTTAATATTAGACATTGCGCACCAGCTGTTATTGCCAAAAAGACACACACTGCCACCACTCGTCTTACCAGACGTATATTCTCTGTTCTGCTGGTGCATTTAAAATCCCTCCAGCTCTATTTTATCCGTGTCATCACTCAGCCACGTCTCAGTGAAACATAAGATATTACAGTTCTTAATGTCCTGTTGGTAGGATAATCTTAATCATAGGTCATCAATTTTATTTTCCAATGATTGCATGTTAGCAAGTAGAATTGATGGCAGTGGGAGTTTACTTGCTCGCCAACAGATTCTCAAAAGGCAGCCCGATCTGCGTCCTTTTTTCCTCCCAAATGACGGGGTTCTGGGCCTGTTCCCGGGAGAGTAATCCCAGTTCTGATGTCCAGAAGTTATTTTCGGGAATAAGAGACGGAAGCAGCAACATTATGTACAAAATAAGTTTTAAAAAAATAAGTTACAAACAACGCAATTTTTTTTTTAAATAGCAAAATTAGTTGCAGGCATATAAAACGTCAGCCATCCTCTTCAGCGCCATCTTAACAGTCTCTGAGTAGTGGGGAAACGAGGGACAACTTCATCCTACACCCAGATATAGTGGCAGCGCTGCGATGTCAAGCAATGTAAGCATCTGGCTAGGGATAGGAGTGCAACAGTGGCCTGGCTATCACACCCAATGTTACTGTTTTAACTCTAACTAAAAGAGTATGGTCCAAGAAGGCCCAACCAAGGCCCATATACCAGGAGGATTTATGAGGAGGATGAGGAGTGTAAACGGGACATGACTTTATAGAGGAAGTCCATAGGCTCTTTCCCCCTGCTGCTTTCTGTCAGTCCACAGGCAGCTTTATGGGAGTCAACTAATGTCAACCTAATCCCGCTGTGTCTTCAAACACGTCTTGAACAGCGCCAACAGACACTAATAACAGTACGATGGGTATTAGAGGACCACACGCAGCAGAGGACAATGTTTGAACATGGCTAATGATGAATGACAAACACAATGAGCAGATAAGAATGGGCTGGTCACCATGTCGTTTTAAAAGAGAGATAGGGAGAGAGGGACAAAGAGACAGGGAGAGGGGGGGACAGAGGGAGAGGGAGAGAGAGAGACAGGGAGAGAGAGGGTCAGAGGGAGAGAGAGAGAGACAGAGAGAGAGAAAGGGGGACAGAGGGAGAGGGAGACAGAGAGAGAGAGACAGGGAGAGAGAGGGAGGGAGAGGGAGGGAGAGAGAGAGAGGGAGAGGGAGGGACAGTGCCCATGCGGATGGAAAGCAGAGAGGTCTTATGTAGTGAAGAGAGCAGTAATAATCCACAGTGTGTGAGATCTGTGGAGAGCGCAGGGTTTAGATGAAAGCCTTTGCCCGAGTGGGACTGCAGCTTTGACATGCTGCAGGGGATTATTCTGGCTCTTTTAACCAGCCACAGATCTTATGAGCTTCAATGAGAGAGCTGCTCTGACGCTGGAATAAAGTAACTCTAACTCAAACAGATAAATCATCAATGATCCTAGCATTGCCTGGGTGACTTTGACTGTACCTCTAGAATCCAATCACATCAAATCAATCCACATAAAATTAAGTCAAATGTTATTTGTAAAGTTATTTTTGTAAAGTCATTTTTCACAGAATAGCCAGATGAGTTGTGAAATAGAATGATACACAGAGAAAGGTTGAAGTTCGTAATAGAAAAAAGTGCAGAAAAGTAAGCAGGTGAGTTTATCTTCATAGTGCTTTAGAGGAATTTGGTGGAGTTTCAGACTCTCACTCAGAATTTAAGGAAAATTGAGCGACCATTTTGTCTCAATTTACCCTGATTGTGGTATCGCCATCAACGTCGACAGACTGCGGCTTTGGCCTTTTGAGTCCGAGATTGATCTTCAAGTTAATTAAGGCAAGATTGGGGAATTGGGAGAGGAAACCTACTGGAAGGTGAAATGGAGCCAGATTGAATTTTTCATACAGCATTTTCCCCAGACAAGAAGAGCAAGACGATCCCATCAATAACCTCATCTCCTCTGTGTAAAAATACATAGTCTCTTCCTTTGTGTGTCTGCTTTCTGGTTCAGAAATCAATATACAATTCTTCCCTCTGATTTTCTTACTCCCTTCAGCCCAAAAATCTTCAAATCTCCCCGGTCATATTTGATATGTTTCCACAGAAAGAGAAGACTGAAAACACAGATTTTCTGTAATTGGTTTATCTCACAGTCACATGTACCTCATCTCAAAGGAAATCTTCTCCTCCTCAGAGAGATGAAATTGTCTCACACTCTCAGTTCTGAAGTGAAGGCCCAGCAAATGAAGCATGTCTATTGTCCAGGACAAGTCAATCCTAATAAACTGCTTAGTCCTAATTTAAGGGTAATTGGAAATGCAGGTTTCAAAAACTCGTACGCACTAGTATGGTCATAACCTTCGCTGAGCAGGACTATTTGAAAATAGTTTCTCTCTGAGCTCTCTGTTGAGAGTTAACTGGGGCTATGTTTATGTGCTTATGAATATATCTGATTTGATATACTGAGTGTATGTTACTTCCAGCTGAACTGTAGGCTACTGCCACTTTTAAAGGGGATTTTCTCTGTTTACAGTTAGGAACACATTGACATTGTTTGAGAAATAATCCATCAGGTTTAAACTGTACAACATCATTCTTTGGCAATGAGACTAACCATTCTCATACTGCCGTGCCAACCGGAGCCATACTGTTCTGGCTCTGATCCTTTCTGTTCACATTGACCTTTGCAGCGTGACAACCGTAACTATGGTAGATGCGTGACCAGGCCAGTGCAGTAGAGCTCAGCTCGGCATGGCTCGGCTCGGCATGACTCGGTGCGGTTTAGGAGTGTGAAAAGAGGATGAGAACTAGAGACCTAGGCTGTGCAGCTGCCTGGCTGCCTATGTCATGCTGGGGATAACACTCTTACTCAGTCTACTCATCTCTGTGGTGCTCTGAGATGATTTTATATTTACTTTGTAACCTAATTTAAAGTAGGGAGTAAATTAGGTCTGTAATTGCGAAACAGCCTGAAATGTTCAAAGGCCTGGTGAGATTGTGATGAAAACACTTACACACACAGACACACACACACACACACAGCTCTCATGCCACCCCCACAGGTTCAGCCAGAGTTCACTGGAGGCTGGTGTGTGGATGGAAGCCACACTCTCTGTCTGTACTGTACAGTAGGGAGAAGAGAAAACTCCCTGGTCTCTGTCTGAACCGTAGGAAGCCTATATTATATTTTTAAAAGCTCCATACAGATTCATCCAAATGAATGACATTTCTTCTTTAGACCATCAGACTATGATAAACTCGATTATGAGATCACATTACATCATAAGGGGGCCATACATGCTTATGACAAGTCTTATAATGCATTCAGACTGCATCATAATGTGTTATACCTGCAGGCTTGAAGTAAAGTGTTTCCCCAACTTCCTCCTGAGAGAGAGCAATATGTTCTGTTCAACTGGTATATGTGTCAATACAGTCCTTTCACAGCTGCAGCCTCTCTCTTCCGGACTGCGGTGACCCCTAAGTCTAGACAGATGTGATTTAATTAGCCAGAATTGGGGGGGGGGGTCAAGGACGTGACCGGACAACCTTCTGTAACCATAGCAACGTAACTCTAGACTTTAAAGTGTTGCTGACCTGTCCGTATTCACAAGGTATGAGTCAGAGTGCTGATCTAGGATCAGGCTCCTCCGTGTCCTTATAATCGTATTCATTATGATATAAAAGACTAAACTGATCAGCACTCCTACTCTGAATATGGGCCCAGGAGTGTGACCCTGTAAAACAAAGTGAAATAATATTTGCGCTATTCTCTACTTATCATAAGGTTCTCTACTTATCATACGGTTCTCTACTTATCATACAGTTCTCTACTTATCATACAGTTCTCTACTTATCATACGGTTCTCTACTTATCATACAGTTCTCTACTTATCATACAGTTCTCTACTTATCATACAGTTCTCTACTTATCATACAGTTCTCTACTTATCATACGGTTCTCTACTTATCATACGGTTCTCTACTTATCATACGGTTCTCTACTTATCATACGGTTCTCTACTTATCATACAGTTCTCTACTTATCATACAGTTCTCTACTTATCATACGGTTCTCTCTCTACTTATCATACGGTTCTCTACTTATCATACGGTTCTCTACTTATCATACGGTTCTCTACTTATCATACAGTTCTCTACTTATCATACGGTTCTCTACTTATCATACGGTTCTCTACTTATCATACGGTTCTCTACTTATCATACGGTTCTCTACTTATCATACGGTTCTCTACTTATCATACGGTTCTCTACTTATCATACAGTTCTCTACTTATCATACAGTTCTCTACTTATCATACAGTTCTCTACTTATCATACGGTTCTCTACTTATCATACAGTTTCTTATCATACGGTTTACTTATCATACGGTTCTCTACTTATCATACAGTTCTCTACTTATCATACGGTTCTCTACTTATCATACGGTTCTCTACTTATCATACAGTTCTCTACTTATCATACGGTTCTCTACTTATCATACAGTTCTCTACTTATCATACGGTTCTCTACTTATCATACAGTTCTCTACTTATCATACAGTTCTCTACTTATCATACAGTTCTCTACTTATCATACAGTTCTCTACTTATCACACAGTTGTCCCCTGGCTGCTTTCTGTTTCAGCCTTTTTTGATTTGAGTAGTGCTCTTATCTATTCATCAAAAAATAAAATTCCCAGATTTTTATGAGCCTAACATGCCAAAAAAGGTCTTAATTCCTATGCCAGATATGTATTCATAAAGCCATTAGGAACTGTAAAAATAGCAAACAATCTCTCTTAAAGTCCATTTTCCTCTGAGAAGTTCATGAGGGGATGGGTTAGTAACATTTGGCAGTAGTAATGAAGTTTTGAAGTTACTAGTCCTGGTCTAACTACAGTAAGGTCCCTGATGGAGCTGAAAGCTGAACGTGGTGACAGGCCAGTGGAAGGTGTTTAATAAGGAACCTGACGCTGATCATGCTACGGCATTAATCCTCTTATAGCTGTAAACAGAATCTACATACCGACACAGTGAGCTCTGAGCTGATTACACATCACTCTCCACTCTACTGAAATGGGCCAACAATCTGAATCAGGCCCTCCCCGCTTTAATTCTCCCAGCATGCACTAGGGCAGCATCTGACAAGGCACCCTGTTCCCTACACTATGTATGGGATTAGGGTGCCATTTCGGAAGCCACCCAAGGCCTGAGTTGTGCAGTCAAATTGCACTCAAGGGACTTAGCTAGTCTAAACACATAGCCTATTTGGGCATACAAGACACCATGCTACAATACATGGACGGATCTGTTCTAGATCAAATTTAGAGGCATTACTTTGCAGGAAGATGGATGAACGGAATAAGAATGAGAGAAACACAGTGAAGCCATGATGTCATCGTATGCAGTTGGTAGTAGGGTCCAGTGTCGTGGTCTATTGGTCACGTATAGTAGGTGTTCTGTTTATTTGACATGTCTTTATAGGGGCAAAGGAAACTGTTAAAAACTCCACTGGCACCAGTGCTCCAAAATGTTAGAGGTCAATTGATCTAAAGGAGTGTGTGGGGAATGGTGAGGTAGTGGTTTTCTTAGCTTGTTCATTTTTATTTAACCTTGATTTAACCAGGAAAAGCCTGGTTAAATTAAAAGGAATTAATTTAAATGTATATTTTAATGTGCATAGGCCTAACTGTAATTAATGTAGGTATGAGTTTAATATACATTTACATTGCATTTCACAGCTACTTTATTGGGCAGTAATAGCGTATGTTCACCTGGAATTGACCTAGCCTACCACTATTTTTCATCCCACCTGTCAAATGAGAAGAATCCTTGTCCTTTAGGGCCTTATTCTATTAAATCAAACTGAAACATATGAATAGAGGTGACACCGACATGGAGGGTCATTTGATAAAGATTCCCACAATTCTGTTTTCTGATGAATGTGAAGTGTTAATACCCCCCATTTAGTCTCTCAGTGCTATCAATGCTTCATTTCTCAAACAAGGCTTTCTGTGTTTGTGTAGCAACAGAGCCATATTATTTCTGGCCGTCGTAGATACTCTTTTCAGAGGACTTGCCAATAATACCCAGAGCGCTTGGCTGTGTCAATTGCACATGAAAACGGCTTGTGTCCTGGGCAGCTTTTGCAAAAACATTCCTTCGATTTCATTCCTCATTTCTAAACAGTTCTATTCTAGAAATTCCTCGCGATGTGAAATCATAGAGGTCATCGACCTTTCACATGGTCGAGATTTAAATCTAAATTCTAAATTTTGCACTGATGTATATGAATACACACCAAATAAACCAACACCAAATGTTTCTGTGTTAAAGAAAATATCTACTACACCTAGTCTAATAGACTTTACTTAGTATTAGCCCAATAAACTATTTCTAGTTACCAATGCATTCCCAGAATGAGAGCAGGAACGTTTTCAGAATGCTAAAGTTTTCTAATTGTTCCCTGAACATTTCACACAAGTCCCAGGGTAGTTCCCATAACATTCCTATAATGTTTTCTCTCTCCTACAGAAGAGGAACACCACTGTACTGCTGAGTCTGAGTGTGTTGATCTCCTGGGGCGTGCTTCTCCTGGCTGCTCGTCTCTACTGGATGGGTAACAAGCCCCCCAACTTCTCCAACTCAGACAACCCAGCGGCCGACTCGCCGCACCTTCTCACGCGAACTCTGACCTTCCTCTACCTGCCCGCCGCCAACGCCTGGCTCCTCCTATGCCCTGTCCAGCTCAGCTTCGATTGGTCCATGGACGCTCTACCGCTAATCAAGACCTTTGCTGATTGGAGGAACCTTCACACCGTGGCCTTCTACGCTGGATTTACTCTCCTGGCCTGGTATGGCCTCTGTAGCAGTAGCAGCCCCGACTCCAAGGCCAAGGAGACCAATGGGAAAGCTCACTTGGCGAACGGGAAGGCCCTCACCAATGGGCACAGCTACCATCCTCCAGACGGCAACCACAACATAAACTCAGAGCAGGGCTCTCCAAAGACCAATGGGAAAACCACCCTCAACGGGAATGGGTTCACCAAAACCTACCAATGTTCCCCTCGGACTACCCACCCCTCCCTCTCCTCACTTGCCACCCTCCCCGCCACGGAGAACGTGGTGGTCTTCTCCCTGGGCCTACTCTCGCTGCCCTTCCTCCCGGCCACAAACCTCTTCTTCTATGTGGGCTTCGTGGTGGCCGAGCGGCTGCTGTACATACCCAGCATGGGCTTCTGTCTGCTGGTGGCGGTGGGGATCCGGGCCCTGTACGTCAGGCTGAGAACCAGGGGCCCCAGGGTCGTGCTGCTGGGTCTGTGCGCGGGCCTGGTGCTGCTGTACGGCATCAAGACGGTGCTGAGGAACAGGGACTGGAGCAACGAGGAGATGCTCTACAAGTCAGGGATCAGTGTTAACCCCGCTAAAGGTAGTGTTGACTAACCAACACATTCTGGAATATGGGCCTTTGGTTTGGTACTTTAGTCCCACTGTGATAAAGTTAGGCCTGAGAATTACATCACTCTCATGTAGATTAGAACATTTTTCAGTTCTATATTATTCTAGGTCCAGGACTAGGCTTAATCTATGGCTGACAAACTGGCCCATAAAGAATAAAGTATATGTCATAAATGATTTGTAATCATACCTCATAAATGCAAAACTCAAGATCTTTCCATTACACAATACATGTATGCACTTGACAGACACCTGTCTCTCTTTGTTAGCATGGGGCAACTTGGGAAACGTCCTGAAGAACCAGGGCAAGATGGCAGAGGCGGAGAGGGCGTACCGGAATGCCCTGTATTACCGGGGAAACATGGCTGACATGTTGTACAATCTGTGAGTGTGAGATGTGTCATCTCTGCATCTCTCCACTACCTCAACAAGGATGAAAGCTGAAAGCTACCATCCATCAATACTGCTTAGACAGACAGGGAGAATAACAGGGGATAGAGGGAGAGGCTAGGGGCAGAGAGAGAGAGAGAGAGAGAGAGAGAGAGAGAGAGAGAGAGAGAGAGAGAGAGAGAGAGAGAGAGAGAGAGAGAGAGAGAGAGAGGGAAATTGGTTGTTTTATCCCCAGATGGGATCCTGTTCCCCTTGACAGTGATTTCATTAATCATGATTTGCGGGGCTCTGGGAAAACATGAAGGCAGTTCTAATACCCACATTAACCCTCTGAGTGTCAAAGGTGCCAAGCCTCATAACCGGCCCACATTTCCCGCTCACCTGACAGTGTTTTTCTTCCCCTCTCTACTCCTTGTCCCCCTGTCAAGAAACAGGAAGAGTCACCTTTGTCAACAAACACATTTCTGTGTTTACATGACACACCTTTAATGAAGGTGTCGTTCTGAGATTACCGATGGTTAACAAATAAACAGAATAAACCGAGTGTCACTAAACACCGTCTAATGTTAGGCTGCAATTAGATTTAAAACCCAAACAGTCAGAGTTGCCAGATGGTTTCCCTGATTGCCCTGTAGACCTCTCTTTCCTCTGCTTCATTCAACCATAATTCTGGTCTTCTTTCCACCAGGGGTTTGCTGCTTCAAGAGAACCACAGGCCCTCAGAGGCACTGCATTACTATAAGCTGGCCATTGGGAGCAGGCCAACTCTGGCGTGTAAGTATTGCTAAGAGACCATTCCCTAAAATGGCGTGTTGCGGGGCTGAAGTGATTGTGATCGGGGCCCGGCTGGTGGAGATGAAAGGAGCTGATCCGGGACCTGCCTAATGGGTTGTCTCTGGCTTTGTTTAATTCAATTACATGAATGGAATGTTACATTCAGGTTTTCATCACGGACCAGTGTTAATGCTGAATTAGTTGTCATGCATGCGTCTGTCTGGCCCATTTCAGAGGTCTATCGGACCGTTTCAGCCGACAGTCTAATGGAAGTCAATCTCACTCTTGACTGCTCACGTATGTAATGTGTAGACATATTTCACTGTATCAGACACTAGCAGAGGACGGAGAAAGCAGGGGATTTGGGTTGCATGAGTTGTTAATTCCTCAGTTTTTCCCATCGACCTCTCTTTCAACCTCTCTGGACCCTACCCACACACTCACACACTCACACATACTACACTGATTCTCAAATACACACACACACACACACAAACAAACTGTCACGGATCCCTCCGGAACTGTCATTATGCACACCTGGTCCCTATTCCCATTGATTAGTAACTGTATATGTGTGCCCTTTGTTCACCATTGTCTTGTCGATTATTGTTCCAAAGTCCGTTGGTCGTGTGAATACCTGTGTTGTTTTGGCTTTCGTACCGCGTGTATTGCACAGATGATTACGGGTCTCGTCCCACGTGGTATCATTGTGCGATTGTGTATTTATTCGAGGTACTCCTCGATCTTTTGTTTGGGTTTCTACCCTGTGTTTTGTATATGTGTTTGTACTTTAAACAATGCTACCTTATATAATGTTACTTACCCTACATTATTCATCTCATATGCATACGTAGATACTGTACTCTATATCACCTACTGCATCCTTATGTAATACATGTATCACTAGCCACTTTAACTATGCCACTTGGTTTACATACTCATCTCATATGTATATACTGTACTCGATATCATCTACTGTATCTTGCCTATGCTGCTCTGTACCATCACTCATTCATATATCCTTATGTACATATTCTTTATCCCCTTACACTGTGTATAAGACAGTATTTTTTTGGAATTGTTAGTTAGATTACTTGTTCGTTATTACTGCATTGTCGGAACTAGAAGCACAAGCATTTCGCTACACTCGCATTAACATCTGCTAACCATGTGTATGTGACAAATAAAATTTGATTTGATTTGATTTGATTTGATCTTCGTTCCCGTGCCATTACACGGTACGCTATCATTTGGGGAATAAAAACCCATATTACGCATTCCTGCACCTGTCTCCCGACCATTTATACCAACGTGACAGTAAGTAAGCATTTGACTGTAAAGTCTACACCTGTTGTATTCAACGCATATGACACCTAAACCTTTTCCCTGCTTCTATCTATCCCCTCTGTTTCTCCATTTCATCCCCCCTCTCTTCCTGCTCTAATCCTCCACCTCTGACCCCTCTCCTCCCCCATTTCTAATCCTCTACCTTCTCTCTCCCTCATTCCTCTTCCTCTATCCTCCCTTTCCCCCTCCTCCACCCCGTCTTCTCCCTCTGTTCCTCCTCCTCTGCGCCCTCTCGTCACCCCACAGCGGCCTACTTGAACACGGGCATCATCCTGATGAACCAGGGCGGTATGGAGGAGGCCAAGAGGACCTTTGTAACCTGCGCTGAGATCCCAGATGAGAACCTGAAGGACCCCCATGCCCACAAGAGCTCTGTCACCAGCTGCCTGTACAACTTGGGCAAGCTGCTCCATGAGCAGGGCCTGCAGGAGGTATGATACTACAGTACTCTACACTACAGTGGAGACAGGGCAGTGGCTGAGATGTAGAAATGCAATGGATAGAATCTATAACAGTACACTTCAATACAGTACATTAGAACCAGAGCAATGGCAGAGATGTAGAAATAAAATGAATAGTATGTATAGAGGTGCACTACAGTACAGTGGAGCCATGGCAGAAACATAGAAATATAATGTATGGAGGTGCAATACAGTACAGTACAGTGGAGCCATGGGAGAAACATAGAAATCCAATGTATAGAATGTATAGATGTGCACTACACCACAGTACAGTGGAGCCATGGCAGAAACATATAAATACAATGGATAAGATGTATACAGCAAATGTAGTTTGATAGCATACTGTGATAGTATACTTAAGCTCTTGAGTTTCCGAAAACTAGCTCTCTGAAAACTTGCTTAAGCTTCCGGCCTTGGCTTTATATGGGCTCAGCCACTGCTCAAATGAACTAAGTCTTCATCTATGACAAAATGACAGAGCCGACTAAAGACTCATCTTCCTGAAGCCCTTTCCATTAGACAGTGAGGAAGAGGCTTTGTGGATGGTGACACACTGATGAAACACACTGTGACTCACTGCCCTCCCCCTCCATGACAGGATGCTCTGTCTGTCTAACTGCCCTCCCCCTTCCATGACAGGATGCTCTGTCTGTCTAACTGCCCTCCCCCTCCATGACAGGATGCTCTGTCTGTCTAGCTGCCCTCCCCCTCCATGACAGGATGCTCTGTCTGTCTAACTGCCCTCCCCCTCCATGACAGGATGCTCTGTCTGTCTAACTGCCCCCCCTCCATGACAGGATGCTCTGTCTGTCTAACTGCCCTCCCCCTCCATGACAGGATGCTCTGTCTGTCTAACTGCCCTCCCCCTCCATGACAGGATGCTCTGTCTGTCTAACTGCCCTCCCCCCTCCATGACAGGATGCTCTGTCTGTCTATAAAGAAGCGGTGCAGAAAATGCCGAAGCAGTTTGCACCTCAGAGTCTCTACAACATGATGGGTGAGTAATAGCAGGAAAACATTTATTTTTTCACTAATATTTTGGGGGGATTCTTCCCCCCATCTCTACTCACCAAGTTTAATAAACATGGCACTTTACAAAACAAACACAGTTCATTCATTCCCATACATCAGCGTTACTCGACTCTTACCCTACGAGGTCCAGAGCCTGCTGATTTTCTGTCTTTCCTGAAAATGAATTGCACACACCTGGTGTCCCATGTTTAAATCCGTCCTTGATTAGAAGGGAAGAATGAAAAAATGCAGTGGAACTGGCTCTGAGGTCCCGGGTTGAGTTTGAGGGTCATATATCATCATGTACTGTATTGTTATCATCCTAGAATCTGGTGAAAGGGAACGAAGGAGGAAAGGTGAGCATTTTCAACCATGGGCTCAACCATGGGCTCAACCATGGGCTCAACCATGGGCTGAAAATGAAAGTTTCCAGTGAAAGTGTTTCCCAGGATCAAAGCCAGGACCAACCCATGTCCGGGAGACTGTTTCTGTTTCCTACCCCAGCTCACCATATCACTCTACCCTGGATCACTCTCCACTCTACCATCACTCTACCCTAGATCACTCTCCACTCTATCATCACTCTACCCTAGATCACTTGCCACTTTACCATCACTCTACCCTAGATCACTCTCCACTCTACCATCACTCTACCCTGGATCACTCTCCACTCTACCATGACTCTACCCTAGATCACTCTCCACTCTACCATCACTCTACCCGAGATCACTTTCCACTCTACCCTTGATCGCTCTCCACTCTACCATCATTCTACCCTAGATTGCTCTCCACTCCACCATCACTCTACCCTAGATCGCTCTCCACTCTACCATCATTCTACCCTAGATTGCTCTCCACTCTACCCTAGATCACTCTCCACTCTACCATCACTCTACCCTTGATCACTCTCCACTCTACCATAACTCTACCCTAGATCACTCTCCACTCTACCCTAGATCGCTCTCCACTCTACCATCACTCTACCCTAGATCGCTCTCCACTCCACCATCACTCTACCCTAGATCACTCTCCACTCTACCCTAGATCACTCTCCACTCTACCATCACTCTACCCTTGATCACTCTCCACTCTACCATAACTCTACCCTAGATCACTCTCCACTCTACCCTAGATCGCTCTCCACTCTACCATCACTCTACCCTAGATCACTCTCCACAGAACCATCACTCTACCCTAGATCACTCTCCTCTCTAGCCTAGATCACTCTCCACACTACCATCACTTTACCCTGGATCACTCTCCACTCAAACCCTAGATCGCTCTCCACTCTACCCTAGATCCCTGTCTAACACAGTGTTCTGCAGGGCTGACAGTCAGGAATTGAAATGTAGTGGACAGGTATCTCTGGTATTCTGTTCATGGGGAAGCAAACTAATTTGTCCGCTGAGGTAGATTTAGTTTGACAGTCTATCTGGAGCCATGTCAGGCATTTGACTTAGCCAATTACTGAAGGTGAAAAGCTGGGTAGTGGCAACAACTTCGCTGCATGACGGGGAAGACTTGGCACAGGGAGACGACTTTAATCATCCAAATGTCCTTCTTAATTCCCACCTATCACATATGATAATTCTCCTCATCTTTGATTCATGTAATTGGGGAATATGTGTTTAGAATGACTCGTTCTGGTGGTAGTAGAACAACCTGCTGATGGTCTTCAGTTTCCCCCCCCAAAAGAGATTTCCCCATATTATCTCCATGAAACGAAGCTATTTGATGTGCTTTAATCAGATACCATCGGTTTCATTCCATTCCAACACCACAGCTCTAAAATAGGCAGGCAATCCTAATGTAGATGTGTATCAGGATTCGAAGGGAATTCAAACTAAGCTGGCTATAATAAGTCATGTCCCATGTTGTGTTATTCCATCACTAATTACATTATTAGAAGCCCTTCCTGATTGCATGGTTGAGATTGCTGTGCCGTGTCGGCAACATTCTTGGGATGATGCGTGGTGGGGGCCTGAGAAGAGGGAGAGTGTTTGTTCAGGTGAGAGGGGGGTTGTCATCAGGGCCCCGGGGATCAGCCCCGCTGCGCTGGGATCAGATCTGGGATTCTCACGGCTTTGAGAACAGAGACATTCTCAGAGAGAATCTGGTCACGTTCCAACTGAAATTGGTGTCAGGGGTTTAATTAATTTAACGGAGGAATATTTATTTTTTATTGGTGGAATGACAAGTGTTTTTAGGAATGGAGGGCTGGAAATGGGTCGGTCTCCATCTGCCTTGTTATCAGCCGTGCACCTGTTGGAGATCTATTCTAGAACTCTATTCATCAGACACTGGGAAGCACTGGAGCATGTCATCATTCATGTCAGAGGTCACAGGCAGGGAGAGTGCAGCGGTGAGGTGGCTTCCATGCAACCAGCAGGTTTTACATTGTGCTGTGTAAATACTCTCTTGGTTGCATGGAAGGTAGTGGTGACTCTGCTCTCACCCGACTCACTGTCCCTCCGCTCTCCCTCCCTCCTCTGAGAAAAGGGGACAGTCTTCCAGCTGATGGGGAAACTTTAGTCTCGCTGCGTTATTTTTTGCACCAATTCATGTTGTTACTCCTATGACTAGAGAAAGTGAAATATACCTCGATATATAAAAAAACACAAGCAGCTAATGACAACGGAAGGTCATAGAAACAAATTGCTATACTCATTAATTGCAGCTGCAGTGCTGGTTTTAGCGTGAGTGGAAGTAGGGAGAACATATTTTATAAGTGTTGAACAAAGTGTTGGTAGTGCTGAGTAACAACAAACATGAACTTACTCATAAAAACAGCCGCTCTTTGCTCTCTCTATAGTCATGGTATTGAAATCTCACAGTATCAACTCTGAGGTATTTGATTGGGCAACGGTAGGCCTATAGGTGCACTTGATTTGCTCACTAGGCTTGCCAGGTAGACGGAGTTCTACATTCACACACATGAAATGGTTCAAAATGGGAACACTTTACCTTCCCGGGGCTAGGACTGCTGAATCAAGTGCACCAACAGTGCAAAAACAAAACAAAAAATAGGAATGCAAGGCTTTATCGTTGGGTTTTGTCCGGAAATGTTTGGTGATCGACTAGGAATGCCTTGGATCGCGATGGACCGGTTGGTGACCAATGCACTAGATAGATAGAAAGGGAAGTCACAGAACCCGTCATACTACAACATCTTTGATACGAGTCTTCCTCTTATTATAAAGTGTCAGAGAAGCCATTGAGGTCATGGGTCTCTCTACGACCCCTTTCCTCTGACCTCTGAATGTTGACCCCCCCATACAGTAGGAGAGGCCGTATCGCCCATGACCTGTGACCTTTGACCCCTAACAGGAGAGGCCTACATGAGGCTGAATAGGCTGGAGGAGGCGGGCCACTGGTACAGGGAGTCGCTCAGGGCCAAACCCGACCACATCCCCGCACACCTGACCTACGGGAAACTCCTGTCCATCATTGTAAGTCCCTCCTCTACCAACCTCTTTAAGGCCAGACAATTCCTCACATTTTTTACAACAGAACACGACAAAAGACAACACAGAAACTAGAGATGCACTGATGTGAATATTCTGGGATATCTGATATTTCTATGCAATATCAACCAATACAGACATTTCTGTTTCATTTGAGGTCTTTTTTTACCATTCTAGTACAGATACAAACAAAATGTCTATGTTCATAAGGTTAATAAGAAAATGTGTAAAATAGCTTAAATATGGGAAAGGAGTAATCATTTGTATTTTCATAACAAAGTGGAATGTTCAGGACAACTCAAGGAAGAGCATCAGGTAATACTGCGTATGATCGGATGTGTAGAAAAGAAGATTTGCATTCCTTTCAGATATGCATTGAAATATATGTGACCGGTTACAGGGTCTGAGGCGTTTGACGCTAGTTCCTACTTACGTCAGAATACTTTCAAAGTAGAATTCAGAAATGTTACGTTGCCATGGAAACCATATGAATACAATCCAAATGAGAGGAACCAGATGCTCTGTCTGACCCCCCATAGCATTGGAAATGTTTGGTTCAATAACACCTTGACCCTCTTCTATCTCTGCCTCTATGAGAATGATCCTTGTGTAATATAATGTTGAGATAATGGAGAGAAAATGATGGTTGGACAGCATTAAGATTCCCATGGGGCAGTGCGTACCTCGAGGACATACTTTTCAGAAAACTTTATTTTATTGAAGAATCGAACTTCGACCCCGGGGCGAGATGGACATGTCAGACCTGTTGGTGTAGATATCATAATCTGGGTCTGTGTCGTTGTCCACCTGTTTAGTGAACAAAACAGCCCACTGCCAAGTGTCATAATAAAATGTATGTTCAATTTTGTTAGAGGAGTAGAATCCAACCCAGGTGTAATAGAGTTTGTTCTTCCAATCAGTGAAGGTCTTCTTGATGAACAGGCGAGCGCAGGCGTGGCCATCTTCAGTGTAGAGCTGCAGACTGACATCAGAGTCAAATGGAGGTATGTTAACAGGAATCCTGTCATCATGATGACAGAGGGCAAGTTGATCAGGAGCCTGACCTGCAGGCCGGGGTTTAGGTATACATTGGCGTCGAAGCTTCCGTAGCTGCACATGCCAAGGGGGGTAACAGAGGTCATTTTATTGTCCGCGTAGAGGGCTACCATCATCTCCACACTCAGCAGACTCCATGGGACGTTTGCACATCTAATTCTGGCGTGCCCGTTGTTCCAGTTTTCAGTTGATCTCACCTCCAGCTTGATGTCAAGGCACTCCATGTGGTTAGCAACCTGAGTATGTTGAGTATTTGAAAATGTACCCCCACACAGCTGGTTAGTGAATTCCCTTATGGAGTATGTCTCTGAGAAGGATCTGGAGGGTGTATTGTAGCAGGCAGCATACAGAAACACAGACACACTGTCCCCCCAGTTGTTAGATCGGCTCTGGGTTCCTCTCAGGAGGATGACACTTAAGAGGAAGGTGTTATCGGGGTCGTACTGCTTGCTGCAGGGGTCATCTTGTGGGTAGTGCTGTGTTAAGTAGACTGCCTCCACCACATTCCCCTGCATTTTGAGGATGATTCTGTCCCTATTGTTCTCTATGGACCAGGGCATGAGGTAATAGCTTTGAGTGACGTAAGGAGGTAGGTGCCAAGCCCTCTTGGAGACTGTGTGTTGAGATTCCCTACCGTGTAGGAAGCCTGTTCCTTCAGGGAATGAAGCACCTGTTTAGCATTATCATAGCACTGGAAGCCCCAGTCTCCCCTTGATGGCACAAAGAGTGGTGTGATTAGGCTGTTGCTGTTGCTGTTGTTTTTTCCAATGAGGACATTGTTAGCAAAATGGTGGAGTAGCATCAGGCCATGGCGTGGGAAGCTGTGGCCAAATTCAAAGTTCCTGAAGTTACTTATAGAGTTGAGAGTTGGCGGATCTGCAGAGACCAAAGCCAGGGGAAGCAACAGGTGGAAAGAGCAAATAGGCTTTTTCTCTCCATGGTGAACGTGTTAGAAGGAGAATGACTGTCGAATGTCTGTCGAATGTCTGTCTCAATCTACAGAGATGAGTGGGAAGTCCTGTAGGTCCAGTTTATATTGGGAGTGTGCTATCCCTTTCAAGGGGCAATCTGCGGCTCAAACAATAACACATCAGTCAACCCACCACTGTTTTGGTAAAGGGAGTGGCTGTAACCTATTTCAAATCCATAGACAGAGCTGTTGATGCAAGGACTGGCCATCCATGATATCAAAATGATAGTTTTAACCATGTGTTGAGGCTATACAGTGTTTTTTAACAATTACACTGTTTATAAACATTGGAGTAAAACAAGCTTATATTTTGGGTTCTGATGGGGTATGACAGTTGAACTAAACTCACGAGGCATTTATACAGTAAGTTATATTCTTTAATTTAAAATCCCAAAATAGATTTAGTAATGGCAGATTGCCTCTTTAAGAAAGGCCTCTTCAGTGTTAACCACTAATTACAGTAGCCACAACACAACGGATACCAGACCAATGCTGTCTGATGGAAGTGACTATCCAACTCTTACCTGCTCCTTGTGAACTACCTCAGAATAGCCCTTAACTTCTTCTCTCAGTTCTAAATGAAATGCTGCTCGCTTATACCACACAGGCACACATGCTCTCACCGAGCCAAAACTAGTCGAGCAGGTAGGCAGTGTGAGTTCTCAGAACCATGCCACGCCTTAGAATGGTTTGCATGGTGACTGCGTTGTGAGATTCTTTGTAAACAGGCCGTGGCTGCGAATGGGACTTTTTCGGGAACGTTAGTCGCCAACTAATGATCCCGAAGCTTCTGCGGATGACATTCTGCACATTTGTATATTTCTACTTTATGCGTAGAGAACAGGCTACTCAGGTGAATGGTGCTTGTTTAATAAAGTTAGATCAACGCTGAGTCAATGTCTGCAATATCACATAATGTAGTATTCTACATAACAGAACCGGATATAACAGCATAGTATAATGTTACTCTAAGACAAAAACACCACCGCATTCAATTGTGAAGGATCATTCTTCATGTTCTACCAGTGAAACATGCAGCATCTGCATACCAACCATTGGATCGTGATCATTTTTATTTTGATATGCATTTAGATCTTGTTGAGTTATACAGTGTTGTCTCCAAGTAGGCTACAGTGTTGTCTCTAAGTAGGCTACAGTGTTGTCTCCAAGTAGCCTACAGTGTTGTCTCCAAGTAGGCTACAGTGTTGTCTCTAAGTAGGCTACGGTGTTGTCTCCAAGTAGCCTACAGTGTTGTCTCCAAGTAGCCCACGGTGTTGTCTCCAAGTAGCACACGGTGTTGTCTCCAAGTAGGCTACGATGTTGTCTCCAAGTAGCCTACAGTGTTGTCTCCAAGTAGGCTGCGGTGTTGTCTCCAAGTAGCCTATGGTGTTGTCTCCAAGTAGCCCACAGTGTTGTCTCCAAGTAGCCTACAGTGTTGTCTCCAAGTAGCCCACAGTGTTGTCTCCAAGTAGCCTACAGTGTTGTCTCCAAGTAGCCCACGATGTTGTCTCCAAGTAGCCCACAGTGTTGTCTCCAAGTAGCCCACAGTGTTGTCTCCAAGTAGCCTGCGGTGTTGTCTCCAAGTAGCCCATGGTGTTGTCTCCAAGAAGCCTACGGTGTTGTCTCCAAGTAGCCCACAGTGTTGTCTCCAAGTAGCCCACGGTGTTGTCTCCAGCCCACGGTGTTGCCTACAAGTAGCCCACGGTGTTGTCTACAAGTAGCCCACGGTGTTGTCTACAAGTAGCCCACGGTGTTGTCTACAAGTAGCCCACGGTGTTGTCCCCAAGTAGCCCACAGTGTTGTCTCCAAGTAGCCTACAGTGTTGTCTCCAAGTAGCCCATGATGTTGTCTCCAAGAAGCCTACAGTGTTGTCTCCAAGTAGGCTACGGTGTTGTCTCCAAGTAGCCTATGGTGTTGTCTCCAAGTAGCCCACAGTGTTGTCTCCAAGTAGCCTACAGTGTTGTCTCCAAGTAGCCCACAGTGTTGTCTCCAAGTAGCCCACAGTGTTGTCTCCAAGTAGCCTACGGTGTTGTCTCCAAGTAGCCCATGGTGTTGTCTCCAAGAAGCCTACGGTGTTGTCTCCAAGTAGCCCACAGTGTTGTCCCCAAGTAGCCCACGGTGTTGTCTCCAAGTAGCCCACGGTGTTGTCTACAAGTATCCCACGGTGTTGTCTACAAGTAGCCCACAGTGTTGTCCCCAAGTAGCCCACAGTGTTGTCTCCAAGTAGCCTACAGTGTTGTCCCCAAGTAGCCCACAGTGTTGTCTCCAAGTAGCCCACGGTGTTGTCTACAAGTAGCCCACGGTGTTGTCTTCAAGTAGCCCACGGTTCTGTCCCCAAGTAGCCCATGGTGTTGTCTCCAAGTAGCCCACGGTGTTGTCCCCAAGTAGCCCATGGTGTTGTCTCCAAGTAGCCTACAGTGTTGTCTCCAAGTAGCCCACGGTGTTGTCTCCAAGTAGCCCACAGTGTTGTCTCCAAGTAGCGACAGTGTTGTCTCCAAGTAGCCACAGTGTTGTCTCCAAGTAACCTACAGTGTTGTCTCCAAGTAGCCCACGGTGTTGTCTCCACGTAGCCCACGGTGTTGTCTCCAAGTAGCCCATGGTGTTGTCTCCAAGTAGCCACAGTGTTGTCTCCAAGTAACCTACAGTGTTGTCTCCAAGTAGCCCACGGTGTTGTCTCCACGTAGCCCACGGTGTTGTCTCCAAGTAGCCCATGGTGTTGTCTCCAAGTAGCCACAGTGTTGTCTCCAAGTAACCTACAGTGTTGTCTCCAAGTAGCCCACAGTGTTGTCTCCAAGTAGCCCACGGTGTTGTCTACAAGTAGCCCACGGTGTTGTCCCCAAGTAGCCCACGGTGTTGTCCCCAAGTAGCCCACAGTGTTGTCTCCAAGTAGCCTACAGTGTTGTCCCCAAGTAGCCCACGGTGTTGTCTACAAGTAGCCCACGGTGTTGTCTACAAGTAGCCCACGGTTCTGTCCCCAAGTAGCCCACGGTGTTGTCTCCAAGTAGCCCACGGTGTTGTCTACAAGTAGCCCACGGTGTTGTCTACAAGTAGCCCACGGTGTTGTCCCCAAGTAGCCCACGGTGTTGTCCCCAAGTAGCCCATGGTGTTGTCTCCAAGTAGCCTACAGTGTTGTCTCCAAGTAGCCTACAGTGTTGTCTCCAAGTAGCCCACGGTGTTGTCTCCAAGTAGCCCACAGTGTTGTCTCCAAGTAGCCCACGGTGTTGTCTACAAGTAGCCCACGGTGTTGTCTACAAGTAGCCCACGGTGTTGTCCCCAAGTAGCCCATGGTGTTGTCTCCAAGTAGCCTACAGTGTTGTCTCCAAGTAGCCTACAGTGTTGTCTCCAAGTAGCCAACGGTGTTGTCTCCAAGTAGCCCACAGTGTTGTCTCCAAGTAGCCACAGTGTTGTCTCCAAGTAACCTACAGTGTTGTCTCCAAGTAGCCCACGGTGTTGTCTACAAGTAGCCCACAGTGTTGTCCCCAAGTAGCCCATGGTGTTGTCTCCAAGTAGCCTACAGTGTTGTCTCCAAGTAGCCTACAGTGTTGTCTCCAAGTAGCCCACGGTGTTGTCTCCAAGTAGCCCACAGTGTTGTCTCCAAGTAGCCTACAGTGTTGTCTCCAAGTAGCCCACAGTGTTGTCTCCAAGTAGCCTACAGTGTTGTCTCCAAGTAGCCCACGATGTTGTCTCCAAGTAGCCCACAGTGTTGTCTCCAAGTAGCCCACGGTGTTGTCTCCAAGTAGCCTGCGGTGTTGTCTCCAAGTAGCCCATGGTGTTGTCTCCAAGAAGCCTACGGTGTTGTCTCCAAGTAGCCCACAGTGTTGTCTCCAAGTAGCCCACGGTGTTGTCTCCAAGTAGCCCACGGTGTTGTCTACAAGTATCCCACGGTGTTGTCTACAAGTAGCCCACGGTGTTGTCTACAAGTAGCCCACGGTGTTGTCCCCAAGTAGCCCACAGTGTTGTCTCCAAGTAGCCTACAGTGTTGTCTCCAAGTAGCCCATGATGTTGTCTCCAAGAAGCCTACAGTGTTGTCTCCAAGTAGGCTACGGTGTTGTCTCCAAGTAGCCTATGGTGTTGTCTCCAAGTAGCCCACAGTGTTGTCTCCAAGTAGCCTACAGTGTTGTCTCCAAGTAGCCCACAGTGTTGTCTCCAAGTAGCCCACAGTGTTGTCTCCAAGTAGCCTACGGTGTTGTCTCCAAGTAGCCCATGGTGTTGTCTCCAAGAAGCCTACGGTGTTGTCTCCAAGTAGCCCACAGTGTTGTCCCCAAGTAGCCCACGGTGTTGTCTCCAAGTAGCCCACGGTGTTGTCTACAAGTATCCCACGGTGTTGTCTACAAGTAGCCCACAGTGTTGTCCCCAAGTAGCCCACAGTGTTGTCTCCAAGTAGCCTACAGTGTTGTCCCCAAGTAGCCCACAGTGTTGTCTCCAAGTAGCCCACGGTGTTGTCTACAAGTAGCCCACGGTGTTGTCTTCAAGTAGCCCACGGTTCTGTCCCCAAGTAGCCCATGGTGTTGTCTCCAAGTAGCCCACGGTGTTGTCCCCAAGTAGCCCATGGTGTTGTCTCCAAGTAGCCTACAGTGTTGTCTCCAAGTAGCCCACGGTGTTGTCTCCAAGTAGCCCACAGTGTTGTCTCCAAGTAGCGACAGTGTTGTCTCCAAGTAGCCACAGTGTTGTCTCCAAGTAACCTACAGTGTTGTCTCCAAGTAGCCCACGGTGTTGTCTCCACGTAGCCCACGGTGTTGTCTCCAAGTAGCCCATGGTGTTGTCTCCAAGTAGCCACAGTGTTGTCTCCAAGTAACCTACAGTGTTGTCTCCAAGTAGCCCACGGTGTTGTCTCCACGTAGCCCACGGTGTTGTCTCCAAGTAGCCCATGGTGTTGTCTCCAAGTAGCCACAGTGTTGTCTCCAAGTAACCTACAGTGTTGTCTCCAAGTAGCCCACAGTGTTGTCTCCAAGTAGCCCACGGTGTTGTCTACAGTAGCCCACGGTGTTGTCCCCAAGTAGCCCACGGTGTTGTCCCCAAGTAGCCCACAGTGTTGTCTCCAAGTAGCCTACAGTGTTGTCCCCAAGTAGCCCACGGTGTTGTCTCCAAGTAGCCCACGGTGTTGTCTACAAGTAGCCCACGGTGTTGTCTACAAGTAGCCCACGATTCTGTCCCCAAGTAGCCCACGGTGTTGTCTCCAAGTAGCCCACGGTGTTGTCTACAAGTAGCCCACGGTGTTGTCTACAAGTAGCCCACGGTGTTGTCCCCAAGTAGCCCATGGTGTTGTCTCCAAGTAGCCTACAGTGTTGTCTCCAAGTAGCCTACAGTGTTGTCTCCAAGTAGCCCACGGTGTTGTCTCCAAGTAGCCCACAGTGTTGTCTCCAAGTAGCCCACGGTGTTGTCTACAAGTAGCCCACGGTGTTGTCTACAAGTAGCCCACGGTGTTGTCCCCAAGTAGCCCATGGTGTTGTCTCCAAGTAGCCTACAGTGTTGTCCAAGTAGCCTACAGTGTTGTCTCCAAGTAGCCCACGGTGTTGTCTCCAAGTAGCCCACAGTGTTGTCTCCAAGTAGCCACAGTGTTGTCTCCAAGTAACCTACAGTGTTGTCTCCAAGTAGCCCACGGTGTTGTCTACAAGTAGCCCACGGTGTTGTCCCCAAGTAGCCCATGGTGTTGTCTCCAAGTAGCCTACAGTGTTGTCTCCAAGTAGCCTACAGTGTTGTCTCCAAGTAGCCCACGGTGTTGTCTCCAAGTAGCCCACAGTGTTGTCTCCAAGTAGCCACAGTGTTGTCTCCAAGTAACCTACAGTGTTGTCTCCAAGTAGCCCACGGTGTTGTCTCCACGTAGCCCACGGTGTTGTCTCCAAGTAGCCCATGGTGTTGTCTCCAAGTAGCCACAGTGTTGTCTCCAAGTAACCTACAGTGTTGTCTCCAAGTAGCCCACAGTGTTGTCTCCAAGTAGCCCACGGTGTTGTCTACAAGTAGCCCACGGTGTTGGGCCTCCCGGGTGGCGCAGTGGTTAAAGGCGCTGTACTGTAGCGCCAGCTGTGCCACCAGAGACTCTGGGTTCGCGCCCAGGCTCTGCCGTAACCGGCCGCGACCGGGAGGTCCGTGGGGCGACGCACAATTGGCCTAGCGTTGTCCGGGTTAGGGAGGGCTTGGCCGGTAGGGAAATCCTTGTCTCATCGCGCACCAGCGACTCCTGTGGCGGGCCGGGCGCAGTGCGCGCTAACCAAGGTTGCCAGGTGCACAGTGTTTCCTCCGACACATTGGTGCGGCTGGCTTCCGGGTTGGATGGCGCTGTGTTAAGAAGCAGTGCGGCTTGGTTGGGTTGTGTATCGGAGGACGCATGACTTTCAACCTTCGTCTCTCCTGAGCCCGTACGGGAGTTGTAGCGATGAGACAAGATACTAGCTACTAAACAATTGGATACCACGAAATTGGGGAGAAAAAGGGTTAAAAATTTAAATAAATAAAAAAGATATATAAAAATAAACTGTCTCATAGACTACCTGTGTATATATGGTGTTAATAAACTGTCTCATAAGGGCCTCCCGGGTGGCGCAGTGGTTAAGGGCGCTGTACTGCAGCGCCAGCTGTGCCACCAGAGACTCTGGGTTCACGCCCAGGCAACCGGGAGGTCCGTGGGGCGACGCACAATTGGCCTAGCATTGTCCGGGTTTAGGGGTGGTTTGGCCGTTGATCTAACTTTATTAAACAAGCACCATTCACCTCAGTAGCCTGTTCTCTACGCATAAAGTAGAAAATATACACATGATCAGAACATCATTCACACATGTGCAGAAGCATCAGAATCTTTGCTCTGGCAAACACTTTGTTGCTTAAAATACAAGGCAACAACAAAAGCCTCAAATGGAATGAAATGGACTTGAACTTGTTCAATAGGAAGCTCATTTTCACACGACCTTGTTAACCAATAGGGCTATATAATATATATAATATATCCTATAAGCACTGAGTATTACAAACATTAGGAACATTTTCCTAATATTTATCTGCACCCCCTATTGCCCTCAGAACAGCCTCAATTCATTGGGACATGGACTCTACAAGATGTCGAAAGCATTCCACAGGGATGCATTCCACAAAGAAGGCTTAAAAATCCTTCTTTAACCTGTCTCCTCCTCTTCATCTACACTGATTTGAAGTGGATTTAACAAGTGACATCGATACGGGAGCATAGCTTTCACCTGGATTCACCTGGTCAGTCTATGTGATGGAAAGAGCAGGTGGTCATAATGTAGGTATTGTTACAACACTTTTTAACACTTTTAACAGAAAGAGAAACGTTCTGCAGCTGTACTGGAAATGTCCTCTAACATCATTGCCAATACCATCAATGTAACTACAATCTGCCTCTATTCTAATCCATTCACTTCACTCTTTGTCCTCCAGTGTCCTTCCTGACTGTCCACACAATCTCAAATAGGCTTTGGCGAACACAAAGCGTGATGAAGCAAAGCAAACGGTCATGTTGGTAATAATCACAGGGGTTACGTATAATTAGACCTAGGCCCGAGGGCTGATGAATAGTGAGTGAGTTTGGGCCCGGCCAGTTCATCCCATTGATTTCCCTGTCTGGGCCAGAGGAGCTGTGATCATTGTAGAAAGCCTGGAAGTTGATAGATCGAGACTGAGCTGCGTGTTGAGCAGACAGCGGCCCAG
The DNA here is from genome assembly GCF_018296145.1 of Oncorhynchus tshawytscha. Classification (NCBI taxonomy): domain Eukaryota; kingdom Metazoa; phylum Chordata; class Actinopteri; order Salmoniformes; family Salmonidae; genus Oncorhynchus; species Oncorhynchus tshawytscha. The sequence continues at coordinate 189,688 of NW_024609808.1, forward strand.
ATCTAAAGCCATTTTGGACTTGTTGAACCTTGATGGGTAAATGAATACTTTTGTCTTTGGTGGCCTAAAGGAAAAACACACAGAGGATAATGGTATGCAAACGCAAGATGGGTTTTTTATGTTAGGCTAATTGCAGTTTTTTGAGATATTTGAGATAAAATAGCAGAGACCAACTTCTGCCACTATAAACTTTGTTGATATGACAACCAAGGAGACAATGGATTGAGGAATAATTATTGTCTTATGGTACAAGCTTGGAAAAACAGACCTGTCAAACTATCAGGCTCTCCGCTGGGTGTGTGATTGTCTCAAGGTCACAGGCATAGGGAATATCTTTATGGGGAGTCGTGTGTGTGTGTGTGCGTGTGTGTGCGAGTGCGCGCGTGTGTGTGTGTGTGTGTGTGTGTGAGACATTATTAAATGTGTGTGGTGTTATGAAGCTCACCAGCTAGGCCTGCTGGGTCCAGTATTTCCTTCCCAGACTTCTCCCCTACAGGTTTGGCTGTTTGTTCTGAGGTGCACTCTGCCCCCCAACCCCCTTCCATCCACCTCTCTCATTCAATCCCACAGTGTTTTGGGGAGAGAAAACCGTGCGTGACAACATGTGGTCACAGCTGACTTGGGTTAGTTAGGAGGACTTTATGGAGAGGAACCCTGTTAGAACCCACTGAACCAGTCCTGCTGAGCCCTTGTGAGGAGTTTGACCTTCTGTTCTTCCCCTTCCACAGCCTGAGGTAACTGAGGTACTAGGAATCTACAGGAGGTTTTGCTCTTCAGCGTACCACATCACCCATCCCATCTCTCCTTCTATCCTCCTCACTGATATCGGAGGGGTTACAGCTGCACCCCTAGGGGTCCGGTCTGGGCTGAGGAAGGGTCTCGCTCCCAAACTCACTAATTTCCCCTTTTCCTAATCTGATTTGAGTTCCATTCCCCTAAACCCCCACCCCCAGTCTCCCTGGGTTCAGACCCGAGTCACCCCAGCACAGCTGGACATCTGCTGGGTCCCCCAGGTCCCTACATCCGGGGCCCTGAGCCACGAGTGGCCCCTCATAACAGAGCCCTTCAACAACAGGAGATTAGGACACGACCAGACCCGGAACAATGGGCTGCCGGACAGGACTTAATGCAATTACCCTGCTTCCTTATTAAATCACTCAATCAGGGAGAGATTTTGGGCCGTCTTGCCACGGCGGACCTACGTATTGATAATGCAGCTGGCTCATAAGGAGTCAACCGACTCGGGGAAAGGGTCAAAGTGTCAAACTCAAGTCCTGCCTCACCCTGACGTGTACTACAGTACGTGACTTCACTGTTTCATTCGTAAAGAGTCATGTACTTTAATGGGGTTAGTGAGGTTGTATAGATTTGTGGTTTGTTCTTTGTTCAATTTGGCTTTGATCTCTTCGTTCACAGTAACCAGGTTAGAGTCTAGACTGAGTCTGCGTCAGAAATGCCACCATAATCCTGATATAGTGCACTACTTTTGACCAGACATGACCAGAAGAGCCCTATTCCACCCGGTAACCCCCAGTTCTTGTCTCAGATCATCTCCCTTGGACATACATCACAGGAGAGTGTTGTCGCCAGGTGGATGATTACACAGTGCAGAGTCCTGACGTGTCCTACCAAGAGCTAGGCACCGCTCTCTGTTGGAGGGCCTCTCTCCCATTGCTGGCCCTGATGTTATTTACGAGCTCTGTGGCTGGCTCCACTCGGAGCCGGCGCTAACGCTAACCGCTAAAGCCCTCTGTGGCTGGCTACACTCGGAGTTGGCGCTAACACTACCCGTTAAAGCCCTCTGAAGCCGGCTACTCCCTCCCAATACAGGCTCGAATACGCTAGATAAGAGTGTCAGAGGAATAAAAAAACAACCTTATCAAGAACTTAGGATAAGACCCAGATGCAGACAGCTAGAGTCACAGATGTTTATTGACCCAAACAGGGGGCAGGCAAAAGACAGGTCAAAGGCAGGCAGAGGTCTGTAATCCAGGGCTGAGTCAATAAGGTACAGAACAGCAGGCAGGCTTGGGGTCAGGACAGGCAGAGGTTCGTAAATGGGTCAGAGTCAGGCAGGTACAGAACGTCAGCCAGGCTCGGGGTCAGGGCAGGCAGAATGGTCAGAACCGGGGAAACTAGGAAACAGAACTAGAAAGAGCAATGAGATGGGAAAACACGCTGGTGAGACCTGACAAGACAAGATGAACTGGCAACAGACAAACAGAGAACACAGGTATAAATACACAGGGGATAATGGGAAGAAATGGGTGGAGACAAGCACAAAAACAGGTGATACAGATGTGTGTGACAAACCTAGCATTCATGTACATTTAACTTTGCGCACCTCTCGCAATCCTACTAATGCGACACTAATGCCCAGTCCATTGAAGGACCACAGTATTGTGTTCAACAGTCCACCTTCTGACTGCGGCTGGGAAAGGAGCCAGGGAAAATATGGCATAAAGTCATCTGGACAATTAGTTGTCTTCATCTTTCATTTAGAGCAAACACGGGCATGATAAATAGTTAATGAACCTAACCTAATATGCCCAGTCCACTTATTCTATGTAGAATGGCAAATCCATAGCCAATATGGAAGCAATCAGTGCTGAAGCGTGAAAAATGGGGGGGGTACACACAGAGGCAGCAGTATCGCTTTCAGTTTGTTGCGAGGCTATAGTGCGATACACACTCTCTGACTGAGAAAAAGTGATAGTGTGACACACACACACACTCTGCTGCTGGGGGAAAATGGGGTTTGAAGCGTTCTCTATGGAGTACAGTTTCCTGGTTTACAGTTGAGGCCCTGCTACCACGTGTCAACTCATGCATGAAAGCGTAGGAAAATAATCCGTAGCAGATGCAGAGTAAACGCAGATGATTGTTGTTGCCCTACAGGATATGCTGATTGTTTGAAACAACCTGGCACATCAGGGGCATATGGAACGCTTGTTCAAATGTACTGCTGATTTCCCCGTCCACATCTCGACTGTGAAATATTTGCTAAATCTCATTTACGAGGAGAGTGGGTGGTTTCTGGTTTCTCCTGCATGTTCAATCTTCTACCATATGGCAACTCACGTCTGTTTTGGGTTTTGAGTAAATCTAATTGCAGCCGCACAATTACGCCCGTGCCAGAAACAGGAACCACTGCGAGAGCTCGAACATCAGCTAAATCGCAATTAATGACTGAGGACGACTTGTAACTGATCTACAGTAGCTAATCAAACGTTCCTGTTTTGTCTCCTAGGGGCAGAAGACTGAGGCAGAGGGTTACTATCGAAGAGCCATTCAGCTGGACCCTTCCAAAGGAAACTGCTACATGCATTATGGTATGTACCAGAACTCATATGAAGGACTCTAATTTGTCTGCTGTAGGCTAACAAAATATTTGATTAACTTCCAAATATTGTTTTACAAAGTAAAGCAAGAGAGATATATAGGCTTTTGGTAGGAACGAATCGGCTGCGAGAGAGCTGCGCATCATTGGGTCAGTCGGTGACACTGGAAAGCATTTTTAGGACTAGTGTCCTCCTCATATTATAGCCTACAATATGTCTCCACACACCTAGGCCTAGGCTATTGATGGATTCAACACAAAGTCCTTTTCATTTATCTCAGATTCTCAGTTTGTCAGTGTCAAAGTAGCCTGTCATTTCCATCATTTATGCAGCATTAAAAAATATTCATCCAAAGTCTCCAGTCATGTAAAATGACATAGAATTGCATGAAATGCGTTTCTAAAAGGACACATTTTTTCCGGACCCTAGACTATTAAAATGGTACCCATTTGTGCAACTTCTGTATGCCACTATGCAAATGTGATGATATGCATTCAATGCTTTATTATAAAGGGGATTTTTTCTCTCATGCGTTCCGTTACCTCAGAGCTCCCCAGGTCACCCCCTCTGGTGCTCACATTTTGTTCCGGCACCTACCGATTTACAAATTAAGCACTACACGCGCACAAACAAACAAACAAACACACACACACACATACCATTAAACTACTCCATGTAGGGACTTCCTACAGTAACAGTGTATTGTAGCTTGACCCCACCATAAGAACTTACCTCAGACAGTTTGATAAAGACACCTTATCCATAGTACTCTACAGTACTCCCACATAGCACGTATAAAGTGCTTGTTATTAAGTGTAAAAAACATGTCCTGTAGCCACTTTTAAAGCCGCTCTAGTTAGCGAAAGAGATATGCCTGCCTTTAGTTTGGTTTGCATTTGGTATCAGGTTGTATGAGGTCATACATACAGTAGACCTAATCTCCACATACTTGGAGGAAACCGGATCGGACTACACCACCACCGATAAGGATGCTTGCCTTTCACTGATTGAGGAGAAACGCTATAAGCCGGTTAGTCTGCGTGCACTTCTGTAAATGCTGCCATTCATATCCTCTATCCCTCTCTCCGTCCCTGTGTCTCTCTCCCTGTGTCTCTCCCTGTGTCTCTCCCTCTCTCCCTCTCTGTGTCTCTCCCTCTCTCCCTCTCTGTGTCTCTCCCTCTCTCCCTCCCTGTGTCTCTCCCTCTCTCCCTCCCTGTGTCTCTCTCCCTGTGTCTCTCCCTGTGTCTCTCCCTGTGTCTCTCCCTCTCTCCCTCCCTGTCTCTCCCTCTCTCCCTCCCTGTCTCTCCCTCTCTCCATCCCTGTGTCTCTCCCTCTCTCCCTCCCTGTGTCTCTCCCTCTCTCCCTCCCTGTGTCTCTCCCTCTCTCCCTCCCTGTGTCTCTCCCTCCCTGTGTCTCTCCCTCTCTCCCTCCCTGTGTCTCTCCCTCTCTCCCTCCCTGTGTCTCTCCCTCCCTGTGTCTCTCTCTCTCTGTGTATCTTCCTCCCTGTCTCCCTCTCTCCCTCCCTGTGTCTCTCTCTCCTGTGTATCTCCCTCCCTGTGTCTCTCCCTCTCTCCCTCCCTGTGTCTCTCCCTCTCTCCCTCCCTGTGTCTCTCCCTCCCTGTGTCTCTCTCTCTCTGTGTATCTCCCTCCCTGTGTCTCTCCCTCTCTCCCTCCCTGTGTCTCTCTCTCTCTGTGTATCTCCCTCCCTGTGTCTCTCCCTCTCTCCCTCCCTGTGTCTCTCCCTCTCTCCCTCCCTGTGTCTCTCCCTCCCTGTGTCTCTCCCTCCTGTGTATCTCCCTCCCTGTGTCTCTCCCTCCCTGTGTCTCTCCCTCCCTGTGTCCTCTCTCTCTCTGTGTATCTCCCTCCCTGTGTCTCTCCCTCTCTCCCTCCCTGTGTCTCTCTCTCTCTGTGTATCTCCCTCCCTGTGTCTCTCCCTCTCTCCGTCCCTGTGTCTCTCTCCCTGTGTCTCTCCCTGTCTCTCCCTGTGTCTCCTCCCTCTCTCCCTCTCTGTGTCTCCCTCTCTCCCTCTCCCTCTCTGTGTCTCTCCCTCTCTCCCTCCCTGTGTCTCTCCCTCTCCCTCCCTGTGTCCTCTCCCTGTGTCTCCCTCCCTGTGTCTCTCCCTGTGTCTCTCCCTGTGTCTCTCCCTGTGTCTCTCCCTCTCTCCCTCCCTGTCTCTCCCTCTCTCCCTCCCTGTCTCTCCCTCTCTCCATCCCTGTGTCTCTCCCTCCCTCTCTCCCTCCCTGTGTCTCTCCCTCTCTCCCTCCCTGTGTCTCTCCCTCTCTCCCTCCCTGTGTCTCTCCCTCCCTGTGTCTCTCCCTCTCTCCCTCCCTGTGTCTCTCCCTCTCTCCCTCCCTGTGTCTCTCCCTCCCTGTGTCTCTCTCTCTCTGTGTATCTCCCTCCCTGTGTCTCTCCCTCTCTCCCTCCCTGTGTCTCTCTCTCTCTCTCTGTGTATCTCCCTCCCTGTGTCTCTCCCTCTCTCCCTCCCTGTGTCTCTCCCTCTCTGTGTATCCCTCCCTGTGTCTCTCCCTCCCTGTGTCTCCCTGTGTCTCTCCTCTCTCTCCCTCCCTGTGTCTCTCTCTCTCTGTGTATCTCCCTCCCTGTGTCTCTCCCTCTCTCCCTCCCTGTGTCTCTCTCTCTCTCTCTGTGTATCTCCCTCCCTGTGTCTCTCCCTCTCCCTCCCCCTCCCTGTGTCCCTCTCTCTCTCTCTCCCTCCCTGTGTCTCTCCCTCTCTCCCTCCCTGTGTCTCTCCCTCTCTCTCCCTCCCTGTGTCTCTCCCTGTGTCTCTCCCTGTGTCTCCCTCCCTGTGTCTCTCCCTCTCTCCCTCCCTGTGTCTCTCCCTCTCTCCCTCCCTGTGTCTCTCCCTGTATCTCTCCCTGTGTCTCTCCCTCTCTCCCTCCCTGTGTCTCTCCCTCTCTCCCTCCCTGTGTCTCTCCCTCCCTGTGTCTCTCTCTTTCTCTGTGTATCTCCCTCCCTGTGTCTCTCTCTCTCTGTGTATCTCCCTCCCTGTGTCTCTCCCTCTCTCCCTCCCTGTGTCTCTCCCTCTGTGTCTCTCTCCTCCCTGTGTCTCTCTCTCCCTCTGTGTATCTCCCTCCCTGTGTCTCTCCCTCTCTCCCTCCCTGTGTCTCTCCCTCTCTCCCTCCCTGTGTCTCTCCCTCCCTGTGTCTCTCTCTCTCTGTGTATCTCCCTCCCTGTGTCTCTCCCTCTCTCCCTCCCTGTGTCTCTCTCTCCTGTGTATCTCCCTCCCTGTGTCTCTCCCTCTCTCCCTCCCTGTGTCTCTCTCTCTCTGTGTATCTCTCTCTCTGTGTATCTCCCTCCCTGTGTCTCTCCCTCTCTCCCTCCCTGTGTCTCTCTCTCTCTGTGTATCTCCCTCCCTGTGTCTCTCCCTCTCTCCCTCCCTGTGTCTCTCTCTCTCTGTGTATCTCCCTCCCTGTGTCTCTCCCTCTCTCCCTCCCTGTGTCTCTCCCTCTCTCCCTCCCTCTCTCCCTCCCTGTGTCTCTCTCTCTCTGTGTATCTCCCTCCCTGTGTCTCTCCCTCTCTCCCTCCCTGTGTCTCTCTCTCTCTGTGTATCTCCCTCCCTGTGTCTCTCTCTCTCTGTGTATCTCCCTCCCTGTGTCTCTCCCTCCCTGTGTCTCTCCCTCTCTCTCCCTCCCTGTGTCTCTCTCTCTCTGTGTCTCTCCCTCCCTGTGTCTCTCCCTCTCTCCCTCCCTGTGTCTCTCTCTCTCTGTGTATCTCTCCTCCCTGTGTCTCTCCCTCTCTCCCTCCCTGTGTCTCTCTCTCTCTGTGTATCTCTCTCTCTCTCCCTCCCTGTGTCTCTCCCTCTCTCCCTCCCTGTGTCTCTCTCTCTGTGTCCCTCTCCCTCCCTGTGTCTCTCCCCCTCTCTCCCTCCCTGTGTCTCTCTCTCTCTGTGTATCTCCCTCCCTGTGTCTCTCCCTCTCTCCCTCCCTGTGTCTCTCTCTCTCTGTGTATCTCTGTGTCTCTCTCTCTGTGTATCTCGGTCTCGAGTCTCGGGGTTGTGTTTGGGTCCTGGCGGGCCGTGTTGCTTTCTTTGGACAGAGTCATTTGCCCTCTCTCTGCGATCTCCTAGCCTCTTTTCGGAGGTTTATTTTTACTGGCCCCCAACACCTTATCGTAATCAGGCCGCTACAGCCATTCCTCCTCCACTGTGACTGGACTGACTCCAGTATGTTGTTGGTGAGACTGTATGAATGTGCTTACAGACTCTCTGAACTGTGGGACAGGGAGGGCAAGAGCTGACATGAGAGGTCAAGCCTCCTTTCCTGTCATTGTTCAGACTAACACATGCTCTGATGCAGGGAGCATGCATGTGTCACGCTACATGTGACCTGTAGCAACCCTCTGCATTCAAGTGATGGTTATTGCTGACTGACACCCAATGAGGTATGACATCCGAGACATAGGAAGACTATTTTTACAGATTCTAAAAACCTGTGAAAGAGGATACCTCACGTATGCAGACAAACACGCACACATGTTGGAACACGCACCCACACAAACACACACACTGATTTGTATAGGGAAACCTCTGCACATTACACAGTCCAACATAATATACCATCTGCGTCCCAGACATAGTAGTAATGTATTCCTCCTCAGCAGACTCCTGTGGAGGTAGAGCCAGTTGGTCCTGCTCCCAGGGGACATACATGAAACTCCTTCGACTCAGCTGGACTTCCACAAATCACTGAGCATGACAAAAACCCTCACTGTCTCTCTCTCCTCTTTTCCTCACTCTCTCCTTTCTGACCTTCTTTCTGTCCTTCTTGCTGCCCTGTCTCCTGAACCCATCTTTTTGCTTCCTATTGTCCTCTTTCTTTCTTTCTTTCTCTCTCTTTCTTTCTTTCTTTCTTTCTTTCTTTCTTTCTTTCTTTCCCCTCGGTGTCTCACTGTCTCCCTCTCCCTCCCCTTTATCTCTTTCCTTCTCTTTCTTTCTCGGTCTCTGTTTCTCTCTGTCTAATGGACAGGCCAGTTTCTGCTGGAGCAGTCTCGTCTGGCGGAGGCAGCAGAGATGGCAGAGAGAGCTGCAGATCTGGACAGCTCAGAGTTTGATGTGGTCTTCAGTGCCGCTCACATGCTCAGGTGGGTGTGACAGAGTATAAAAATGGTATTACAGTGTTTAAAAAGTGCCTGGTATTTTCGCAAATGCTGCCCAATCATACTTTAACGAGTATCAATCAAATGTGTTTATAAAGCCTTACAAACTGTAGGTCTTCAGCGCATGTAGAGTTTCTGTTGGATGTATTCAGATGTCTTAGTCGTGAAAATAGCAGAAGGTGTCTCTGAAGGTTATTTCCTCGGTGATAGAGAGTTGGTTGCCAAGGCATTTCATCATTCACGACTCAATCCATATTGCATTGTGCCCGCTAACACACTCAAAGACACTTCAGGTCTGACGTTTAATAAGATAATGGCAGTTTGCATGGAAACGATCCCTTTTAAGTCGTTTGTATGGTTCAACTGGTTTTATAGTTAATATACAACACATGGAAACAGCGGTTGTAGTTTTGATTCATGCTAGTGACGTTTCAGTCCAGGGCTTGTAAAGAAACACAGGCATACCTCGGGAGAATTTGCCGTTCGCCTTGGCAAGTGTGAGCACAGACAGCACATACATTTTATACGTTTGAAATAGGGGACTGCAAATCCTCTCAACTCACTGCAACTGGAGGAAGTATCGGAAACGACGTCTCTTAATTCCTTTTTGCTCTACATATCTGGAAAAGTAATTGAAGCTACAGCATCCTTCATCCAAAGTGTAGTGCTGGAGGATTTGAGAGTTATACGTCGACTGCTCGGCAAGGGGACTGCTGCTTGGATGTGGAGAGTAAAAACGGAGAGACAAATCATCATATTCGGGCCCTCTTAGATATAAGCCTACTGCATCGAGGAAAAAACACCATGACATATTCACTCAACTAATCCTGTAATACGACACTCTTAGGGCTGTGCTGAGACATTCTGATGCAGACATGTCTTTGGGTGTATTAATGCGGGTCAAAATGCACCTTTTACTCTCTGTTCTGTACGGCAAATAAATAACTATTTGACACTTTGGATGCCACCAAATTATTGTCAACATCAAGCATTAGACTGGGAAAACGTACTTTGTTCTGAAACTCAGTGATCATCGGTCTTCATCCAGACTGTAGAAGTGGTTTGCCATATCCTTGTACACGCTCTTCTTGACAGAGACCAATAGGGTGGCACCAAGTTTGGCCCGTGAAAATCAAAGTCAAAGTCCTTACCTGTTGCGTAGTGTCAGCGTTTCCTTCTCTTTGGAGAATTTTTCAAAGCCAAGCTCCAGATTCTCCCAACATTGTAGATTGTGTAGATTCTCTCAGATGCAGTGGGAAACACCAACGCCTTCAAAAGGTTGACAGATTTAAATTAAAGACGTTGTTGAATGGAAGGAGAATGGATCTTAAGAGTCAGGCATGAATTTGATATGAATGGAATGATGAAGCACTACTAGCTAGTATTCCCAAGGCAGACTTTCCTTTATGCAAAGTTAATAGAGACATATTTCCCTGAGTCATACACCTTATGAATATGTCTGGAAAGACTTCTGCCTTTGTCTAATTAGCATTAACATATTAAGCGCAGTTAGTATCAGAAATATATGCAGCATAGTGTTTCAGAGTCATTTGAGGGAGTATTTTTCAGCATCAAAGTGCCATCAGGATCTCAATACTTTCTGGGAAATATTAAATTATAATGAAAGAATGCTTCTCTATCCAATACATAACTCCTTCTGCCGTCGTGTCACGGTAATACTGCCAGACTCTGTGTAAGCCATGTGTAATGACGACCTCTATTGCCCTTCCTCCTCTTGCCATGCCTCCCTCCCTCATCTCTGTATTTCACTATCTCCCTCTCCAGACAGGCCAGTCTAAACAAGGCAGCAGAGCGGCATTATGAGCGCGCGGCAAACCTCAGACCAGACGTGAGTACCTTGGCCCAATGAGCCTTTCTTACTCAAACTGGTGGACACGCACACACACACATACACACACTCCACCATTACACACAATCAGCCCTAGTCCACCATGACTGCTCCATCAATGCCTCCCATTGTTTGTTAGAACTGGAGAGCAGGATCTGGGTCTCTGATTCTATGGTTAGAGATGGAGGTAGAGCTCTCTCTCTGCAGTGCATCAATCAGTCCCTTCAAAGGGAGTGGATGCGTGGTGGAGTGCTATGAGAGAGAGGGTAATATAGAGTCATAAGGACGTGTGTTTTAGACAGGAGTAGATGAGGTCTCCCCTGGTCATTTGCCAAGCTCACTGACTTATGAGCCATTTTGAGTCACGAGAGTTAGCTTGGAGGCTGTTTGAATTCTGGAGAGTTAGCTGGAGGCTGTTTGGAGTCTGGAGAGTTAGCTGGAGGCTGTTTGAAGTCTGGAGATTTAGCTGGAGGCTGTTTGGAGTCTGGAGATTTAGCTGGAGGCTGTTTGGAGTCTGGAGAGTTAGCTGGAGGCTGTTTGGAGTCTGGAGATTTAGCTGGAGGCTGTTTGGAGTCTGGAGAGTTAGCTGGAGGCTGTTTGGAGTCTCATCTTTTGTCATTGTTTTATTTAACCCTTATTTTAAGTTGACTGAGAACACATTCTCATTTACAGCAATGACCTGGGGAATAGTTACGGGGGGGGGAAATAACCAATTGGAAGTCAATGGAGGGACTGGGTAGGCTGTGTTATTCGTTTACCAGCCATTTTGGAGGGAGTTTTCATAGGGGATTTAAGTTGATATCCTCAGACAGTAAAGCTTTGTAGACATGGTAAGTGCAACAGCTGTCCTTGGCACACACTCTTTCAATTGTTTCCTATAAAATCATCTTGTCTGTATGTCAGTATGTCTGTGTGTCCTTCACAATCAGTTTGTCTGTAACAAAAGTTAGTCGGTATGTCCGTGTCTCGGTGTCCTTCACAACAGTTCCCAGTCAGACAGTTGTATTTATTATTCAGTGTAATTCACAGAAAGGCCAAGGTCCTCTAATCCACACTCTCCAACAAGTCAAGGGTTTACACTCAGTCATTATTCGGAAGTAAAGCCCCTCTTGTCTTTGACATTTCGCTGTGCCTGTCTGCTTAGCGAATGTCAAGTCCACAAATATCAACTTAATCCAAAAGGGTTTCGGGTCATGAAAAATTCAACATCTGTGGCCAGACGTGCTGGGAAAGACAATTTGTCAAAGGAGTGTACCTTCGAGAGAAGAACCAAAACCTTCAGAGTGCAACAGAGGATGACGGACAGAGTTACCACACGTCTTAATTCCTAATGGGCCGTTAGGTTTGACTGCATTTGTGTTTTGTTTTCTCTGTTCCTTAAACTATTCACAACCGCAAAGTTACTATCCCTAAACGCAGTACATACAGTGTAGTTTCAAATAGAGTGTGATTAATGTGACAATGCCCATATACTATATTATCAGCTTTAGATTTGAATGTGTTATAACTTAAGTCTCTGTTCCACTGTTCCAGTCATCAGTTCAGTACATTTCCTCTGTGTAGAGCGAGTAGCGAGTGGCCCTATGGAAAACCTATCAGAGTTGAATCGTGGAGCTCATGTCCATAACACTGTGTTAATATGCAGGTCAACCACCACCTGCTGAGAAAGACCAGACTGTGTGTTGGGGAAATGGTGGGCAGCTTTTGCTGGGTGAAACAGAGGTCAGTTGGACTCTGAGGGTGCCACAATGAAAGATCATTGTTGACCGTACACAGAGTGGTTACCATTTCTTGTTAGGCAGTTGATATTGGGTTTGCTGAATTACTATGCGATGCAACACTGTTGAGTTCAGGCCACTTTCATTTCAATTCAGTTAGCTTTCTCCATCGTGCAAATCAAATTCCAAATTGGATGGAATTTAGATTGAAAATTATACTGTGGATATCCATTTTGAGGCAATGATATGTCCTGTGTGGCTCAGTTGGTAGAGCATGTTGTTTGCCGGCCAGGGATGTGGGTTCAATTCCCACGGGGGACCAGTACGAAAAATGTATGCAGCCACTCTGGATAAGAGCGTCTGCTAAATTACGCAAATGTAAAAAATGATATCATTGAGACTTGCCGAAATAACCAAGGTCAACAACTACTGTCATCCTTGGGTAAAGGTTTTGTTTGGCTGTGTTTGGATCCGACCAGCCACACCACATTATTCACTGCCTCAGCTTTAAGAGAGAGCGATCTCTGGCATGGGTTTCTGGCTCCAGTGAGTGTACACATGTAAACAGAGGACCCTGTAATGACTGTCTGGGGCGTCTCCTGTGTCTCACCCTGGGTGCTGTTTACAATGCTAGAGGACATTAATCTATCTCCACCAGCCTCTGTCTGCTCAGCCTATAGAGAGCCATGGTGTCTCCTGTGACTCACCCTGGGTGCTGTTTACAATGCTAAAGGACATTAATCTATCTCCACCAGCCTCTGTCTGCTCAGCCTATAGAGAGCCATGGTGTCTCCTGTGTCTCACCCTGGGTGCTGTTTACAATGCTAAAGGACATTAATCTATCTCCACCAGCCTCTGTCTGCTCAGCCTATAGAGAGCCATGGTGTCTCCTGTGTCTCACCCTGTTTACAATGGTGCTGTCTTAGCAATGCCAGAGGACATTGTTTACAATGCTAGAGGACATTAATCTATCTCCACCAGCCTCTGTCTGCTCAGCCTATAGAGAGCCATGGTGTCTCCTGTGACTCACCCTGGGTGCTGTTTACAATGCTAGAGGACATTAATCTATCTCCACCAGCCTCTGTCTGCTCAGCCTATAGAGAGCCATGGTGTCTCCTGTGTCTCACCCTGGGTGCTGTTTACAATGCTAGAGGACATTAATCTATCTCCACCAGCCTCTGTCTGCTCAGCCTATAGAGAGCCATGGTGTCTCCTGTGACTCACCCTGGGTGCTGTTTACAATGCTAGAGGACGTTAATCTATCTCCACCAGCCTCTGTCTGCTCAGCCTATAGAGAGCCATGGTGTCTCCTGACCTGCAGTAGGAAGTTAACAGCCAAAGCAGAGTTTGGTTTCTATTGGTTTCAGTGGACAGTTTTGCTTCCAAGTGGCCTTGATGTTGCGTCTGGGTTCTTTATGAAGCCCTGTCTGGAAAGGAATAGGGCAAAGACTAGTTAGTGCTACAGTACAGGTGCCTTATTGGTCTCTGGAGTTGTTAAAGCTCAAGAGAGTCAAACTTTGTACAAATAGAAAACTCACAGTAAAAGGTAACCACCTAAAGAGGTGTGTAAACTCCTATCTGGAAAAAAAACTTTAGTTGCATCTCAACTCTTTCAACCCTGACCCCACAGTCGGGTTCACAGGCATGCAGAAATGTCCAGTCTGGAGGGTGCTGGAGAGCCAGAGGTGAGACTGGGATCTGGGTGTGTTTGCGGTGGCATACTGCAGGGCTCCGGAGCCCAGGCTAGAGATCCCTTCCCTCCATACTCAGTTACGACTCGGTGGTTTCACTTGGCCACATCAAAGGGCCATTTGATTAAATAGCACCCTTAAAAACACAGATACTGTACATGTGCTCACTTTCACTAATACACAAACACTCACACACAGGTACGTGTGCATACAGACACCTATACACACATACACACATACACACTCAAACACACACATCACACACACACACACACACACACACACACACACACACACACACACACACACACACACACACACACACACACACACACACACACACACACACACACACACACTAGCATATACATTCCTGGTGAGAACTGTAGCTCAAGACAAAATGAGTAACCTGCTCTGTTCCCATTAGCTTAGCTTAGTTGACGGCTGGAGAGACAGACTTTTATGGAACGATGAGCTTCAAGGCATATTTGCATAACCATCTTTAACTCTGCGGAGAGAGACCAAAGTTGGAACTGAGTACAATTGAGCCGAATATCATATAATCTATCTGTGTTATGAGATTTCATACTGTGCCATGCAAGAAACCTCTGCATCCAGTAACAACCTCTCTGTCAAATAACCCTTCCTTCATACTGTATCTTCAACAAGTTCTACTTTATGGGAAATATACTGCTCTGTACTCTTCACAACATGGCGTCCAGCCCAACACAGACATCAAAACAATCTGTACTACTAACTTTTTTATTAATTCAGTTTCAAAGGTCATTGCACCACAGCTCCGTCGAGGTAAAAACTCTTTCTGAAATCAGACCAGCTACTGCGAGGTCAAATGGGATCATTTAATGGCCATTTAATTAACTCAGCTTCAAGTCAAGTTAACAAAGCCTCGCTTTTAATCCATAGCAAAAACCTGGCAGGTCTCCTGTAAACCGTCTTGCATATGAGAATCTGCATTAAATAGAGGTGTTATGTGAGCCATCCTTATGTGTGAGGGTGTCTACTACCACTATCAAACATGTATCAGTCTTTCCACAACAGAGCCATCCTTATGTGTGAGGGTGTCTACTACCACTATCAAACATGTATCAGTCTTTCTGCAACAGAGCCATCCTTATGTGTGAGGGTGTCTACTACCACTATCAAACATGTATCAGTCTTTCTGCAACAGAGCCATCCTTATGTGTGAGGGTGTCTACTACCACTATCAAACATGTATCAGTCTTTCTGCAACAGAGCCATCCTTATGTGTGAGGGTGTCTACTACCACTATCAAACATGTATCAGTCTTTCTGCAACAGAGCCATCCTTATGTGTGAGGGTGTCTACTACCACTATCAAACATGTATCAGTCTTTCCACAACAGAGCCATCCTTATGTGTGAGGGTGTCTACTACCACTATCAAACATGTATCAGTCTTTCTGCAACAGAGCCATCCTTATGTGTGAGGGTGTCTACTACCACTATCAAACATGTATCAGTCTTTCTGCAACAGAGCCATCCTTATGTGTGAGGGTGTCTACTACCACTATCAAACATGTATCAGTCTTTCTGCAACAGAGCCATCCTTATGTGTGAGGGTGTCTACTACCACTATCAAACATGTATCAGTCTTTCTGCAACAGAGCCATCCTTATGTGTGAGGGTGTCTACTACCACTATCAAACATGTATCAGTCTTTCTGCAACAGAGCCATCCTTATGTGTGAGGGTGTCTACTACCACTATCAAACATGTATCAGTCTTTCCACAACAGAGCCATCCTTGTGTGAGGGTGTCTACTACAACTATCAAACATGTATCAGTCTTTCTGCAACAGAGCCATCCTTATGTGTGAGGGTGTCTACTACCACTATCAAACATGTATCAGTCTTTCCACAACAGAGCCATCCTTGTGTGAGGGTGTCTACTACCACTATCAAACATGTATCAGTCTTTCTGCAACAGAGCCATCCTTGTGTGTGAGGGTGTCTACTACCACTATCAAACATGTATCAGTCTTTCTGCAACAGAGCCATCCTTATGTGTGAGGGTGTCTACTACCACTATCAAACATGTATCAGTCTTTCTGCAACAGAGCCATCCTTATGTGTGAGGGTGTCTACTACCACTATCAAACATGTATCAGTCTTTCTGCAACAGAGCCATCCTTATGTGTGAGGGTGTCTACTACCACTATCAAACATGTATCAGTCTTTCTGCAACAGAGCCATCCTTATGTGTGAGGGTGTCTACTACCACTATCAAACATGTATCAGTCTTTCTGCAACAGAGCCATCCTTATGTGTGAGGGTGTCTACTACCACTATCAAACATGTATCAGTCTTTCTGCAACAGAGCCATCCTTATGTGTGAGGGTGTCTACTACCACTATCAAACATGTATCAGTCTTTCCACAACAGAGCCATCCTTTGTGTGAGGGTGTCTACTACCACTATCAAACATGTATCAGTCTTTCTGCAACAGAGCCATCCTTATGTGTGAGGGTGTCTACTACCACTATCAAACATGTATCAGTCTTTCCACAACAGAGCCATCCTTGTGTGAGGGTGTCTACTACCACTATCAAACATGTATCAGTCTTTCTGCAACAGAGCCATCCTTATGTGTGAGGGTGTCTACTACCACTATCAAACATGTATCAGTCTTTCCACAACAGAGCCATCCTTGTGTGTGAGGGTGTCTACTACCACTATCAAACATGTATCAGTCTTTCCACAACAGAGCCATCCTTGTGTGAGGGTGTCTACTACCACTATCAAACATGTATCAGTCTTTCCACAACAGAGTCATCCTTGTGTGAGGGTGTCTATCAAACATGTATCAGTCTTTCCACAACAGAGCCATCCTTGTGTGTGAGGGTGTCTACTACCACTATCAAACATGTATCAGTCTTTCTGCAACAGAGCCATCCTTATGTGTGAGGGTGTCTACTACCACTATCAAACATGTATCAGTCTTTCTGCAACAGAGCCATCCTTATGTGTGAGGGTGTCTACTACCACTATCAAACATGTATCAGTCTTTCTGCAACAGAGCCATCCTTATGTGTGAGGGTGTCTACTACCACTATCAAACATGTATCAGTCTTTCTGCAACAGAGCCATCCTTATGTGTGAGGGTGTCTACTACCACTATCAAACATGTATCAGTCTTTCTGCAACAGAGCCATCCTTATGTGTGAGGGTGTCTACTACCACTATCAAACATGTATCAGTCTTTCTGCAACAGAGCCATCCTTATGTGTGAGGGTGTCTACTACCACTATCAAACATGTATCAGTCTTTCTGCAACAGAGCCATCCTTATGTGTGAGGGTGTCTACTACCACTATCAAACATGTATCAGTCTTTCCACAACAGAGCCATCCTTATGTGTGAGGGTGTCTACTACCACTATCAAACATGTATCAGTCTTTCTGCAACAGAGCCATCCTTATGTGTGAGGGTGTCTACTACCACTATCAAACATGTATCAGTCTTTCTGCAACAGAGCCATCCTTATGTGTGAGGGTGTCTACTACCACTATCAAACATGTATCAGTCTTTCTGCAACAGAGCCATCCTTATGTGTGAGGGTGTCTACTACCACTATCAAACATGTATCAGTCTTTCTGCAACAGAGCCATCCTTATGTGTGAGGGTGTCTACTACCACTATCAAACATGTATCAGTCTTTCTGCAACAGAGCCATCCTTATGTGTGAGGGTGTCTACTACCACTATCAAACATGTATCAGTCTTTCTGCAACAGAGCCATCCTTATGTGTGAGGGTGTCTACTACCACTATCAAACATGTATCAGTCTTTCTGCAACAGAGACATCCTTATGTGTGAGGGTGTCTACTACCACTATCAAACATGTATCAGTCTTTCTGCAACAGAGCCATCCTTATGTGTGAGGGTGTCTACTACCACTATCAAACATGTATCAGTCTTTCTGCAACAGAGACATCCTTATGTGAGGGTGTCTACTACCACTATCAAACATGTATCAGTCTTTCCACAACAGAGACATCCTTATGTGTGAGGGTGTCTACTACCACTATCAAACATGTATCAGTCTTTCTGCAACAGAGCCATCCTTGTGTGAGGGTGTCTACTACCACTATCAAACATGTATCAGTCTTTCTGCAACAGAGTCATCCTTATGTGTGAGGGTGTCTACTACAACTATCAAACATGTATCAGTCTTTCTGCAACAGAGCCATCCTTGTGTGAGGGTGTCTACTACTACTATCAAACATGTATCAGTCTTTCTGCAACAGAGACATCCTTATGTGTGAGGGTGTCTACTACCACTATCAAACATGTATCAGTCTTTCCACAACAGAGCCATCCTTGTGTGAGGGTGTCTACTACCACTATCAAACATGTATCAGCCACAGAGCCATCCTTATGTGTGAGGGTGTCTACTACCACTATCAAACATGTATCAGTCTTTCTGCAACAGAGCCATCCTTATGTGTGAGGGTGTCTACTACCACTATCAAACATGTATCAGTCTTTCTGCAACAGAGACATCCTTATGTGAGGGTGTCTACTACCACTATCAAACATGTATCAGTCTTTCCACAACAGAGCCATCCTTGTGTGTGAGGGTGTCTACTACCACTATCAAACATGTATCAGTCTTTCTGCAACAGAGACATCCTTATGTGAGGGTGTCTACTACCACTATCAAACATGTATCAGTCTTTCCACAACATGTGAGGGTGTCTACTACCACTATCAAACATGTATCAGTCTTTTGCAAACAGAGTCATCCTTGTGTGAGGGTGTCTACTACCACTATCAAACATGTATCAGTCTTTCCACAACAGAGCCATCCTTATGTGTGAGGGTGTCTACTACCACTATCAAACATGTATCAGTCTTTCCACAACAGAGACATCCTTATGTGTGAGGGTGTCTACTACTACTATCAAACATGTATCAGTCTTTCTGCAACAGAGTCATCCTTGTGTGAGGGTGTCTACTACCACTATCAAACATGTATCAGTCTTTCCACAACAGAGTCATCCTTGTGTGAGGGTGTGTGTGCATGATAGTGATGTAAAATATATGTCATAGTTTCCTTTTTCATGAGCACAATCTTGTGAAACCCGAACCCTCCAAGATTCCCCCACAGTTCCCCAATAGCTGTCCCTCAACCATTCGAAACCACTCCCACAGCCCCCCCCCCCCGGAAGAAATAAAGGGGCGCAACTTTAGTTTTAGAAGTGGGGGGGACATAATTATAATATCAACATATTTATTTCGGATAAACACTCCAAAAAGCCTACCCCGACCGCTTGGAGGCATCCGCATGGTCCTAAAGTACACCGTTGCCTTATTTTGTATCACATTCCAATTATAAAACAGTGGGGGGGGGGGGCTAAAAGGCAATTTCAGAATGTGGGGGAGACATGCCCCCCGTCTCCAGTGAAAGTTGTATCCCTGGCTTCATGTTTTGTTTCCTTGTCACGATACCGTTGAATTTAGTGATACTGGTACCGTGACAACCTTACCAACCAGACAAACAGTCTATACTGCATCTAGACCTATCCATCGTAGAAGAGAGCCTCCCACTCCTTAGGGACTTTGCTAACATCATTATAAATGTTAACCCGGCATGACATAAACACTTGGCATATGAGCAACCTCCGGAAACCACAAACATCAACAAGAATTTGACCCCACCAGCCATTAACCACATTCTTTTGAGCAACAGCAATATCTTTCTAAAGACTTAATTTTGTCAGAACGTCACCTAATCCACAGTGTAACACGCATATGTTAATCAAGTCCCTCTCCCTTTCCTCTCTCCCTCATTCCCTCTGTCTCCCTCTTTTCCAGTACCCGGCGGCCTTGATGAATCTGGGTGCCATCCTCCACCTGAATGGGCGGCTGCCTGAGGCGGAGACCAACTACCTGCGGGCGCTGCAGCTCAAGCCTGATGACGTCATCACCCAGTCCAACCTGCGCAAGTTGTGGAACATCATGGAGAGGCAGGGTCTGAGGACCACGCAGGGGCCTTGAACCCTCAAAGACACAGGAAACCAGGAAATTGCCCCAAGTGAGGTCCCCTTAATAGGAGTGAAGGACCTAAAAAGAGGCGGGAAACCCCAGGAATGGAGCAAATAGAGACCAGGGGATTGGTGTGCCTCAGGGATGAATACCGAGGCCAACCCAATCTGTTTGAGATCAGTAGTCTCATTGGAACGGTAGTAAGGGAAGGCCTGAGGGTTTCTAGGGTCGATATGACGACCTGAGCTGGGTCGAAGGACAGTCGAGTCACATCAGGATGGGAGAGGTTAGCTACACAAGTCAACACAGCAAGGATGAGAACCCTTGGCTACTCAGAGGCAGTCTTACTGAGGTCACAAGGCAAGGACTGGGATAGTCCTCATTAGACAACAAAAAACATTCCTAAGACAAAAGCTGAGGGGTTACGTGATGACTCGTATCTCTGGGCCCATTTTTATTTATTTACTTTAATTTAAAATTCTCCCTCCGAGACCTGTATGTATTCCGAAATAACTTAATTTGAGTTAGGATGTGACTACGGAACAGAAGTCATAATTCTACTCCATTTGATGATATCATGAGGGCTTTGGGGGCCAAACATTGTACATGCTGTTGATGCACGATAAACAAGTTGGCCTGAATATTTGCGTTACATACAGTATAGTACGGTCTGGGTTTAATGCTGATTGCACATAAAGTTGCCCTGCGCTTATCATGACAGTGATAAATTCAAGAAAAATTTCCAGTCAAAACCATAGAGTCCAATAAGACAAAACTACAAATTATTCCATCAAGGATGCCAACATATCCACCAAGGCACAACATTTATTCACGCCCAACAGTAGGTATTTTTAGACTGTGCTAAAGGTGTACATTGTCTTATGTATCAGGATATCCAGCAGACAAGTTCTTCCTGATGCATGTTATCTATTTTAATGTAATATAATTAAGAGGTTTTATTTCATTTCATCAGAAGATTATTAACTTATTGATTTGCGTTTACTGTCTGTGTCAACACACACACACACACACACACACACACACACACACACACACACACACACACACACACACACACACACACACACACACACACACACACACACACACACACACACACACACACACACACACACACACACACACACACACACGGGTTGATCTAATTCTACATAAAAAACAAGTGGAGTTCTTAAGCAATTTGTCCCTGCTCAGGGATATCAGGTGGTGTGCTACTGTCAACCAGGCTCTGCTAGCAGTGAAAGAGTTTACTAATTGATGGTAAGAGTTCTTTTTTTTAAAAGATGGTTGTGTTTGTTTAAAAGATGGGGGATTTGTAGATTTTTGTCCTGTTCATTATTATATAACTCATGTTAATTATGTTCCCTGTATTCCATAATAAAAAAACACCTTCGGACCTTGAGTGGGTTAATTCATTGTGGCATCATCAGATTTTGTCTAGAGATTTAACATTTCACATCTACATTTTATAGAAAGGACACCCATTTCACATCTACATTTTATAGAAAGGACACCCATTTCACATCTACATTTTATAGAAAGGACACCCATTTCACATCTACATTTTATAGAAAGGACACCCATTTCACATCTACATTTTATAGAAAGGACACCCATTTCACATCTACATTTGAGTTGGTCCCAATAGATACTGGAATTCTGTCTAAAATAGTTAGAATCTTCTGACTTCAGAGGGAGGGGAATCTTGTGAATAATTTAGTAATACATCTCTCTATCTACACTTCTCTTGACTACTCTTAGTTTCCATGGAGACCTCTTGACAGAGAGGAGAGAGTTAGGGTTGAGTAGAGATGATTCCTATCTCATCCATTTTAGAGAACATCCTCTGGTGTGTTAGTTTGAGAGTATACATGCAGCTCTTCAAAATATGACAATATGTTGACCAACACACACACATGCAACTCTGAACACAGAAAGTAGACAAATCCATGTGAAAGCAAACTATTGATGAGGACTACTTTTTGGGGGGCAATCCTCATTTCTGCCAGGGCTTGAGCTACTGACGAATCAGACAAAGATCAAAAGGGGATTATGATAAAGTGCCTGACTCTGAACACACCAGGGTGTAAATATTTAACAGGGTATGACTGAGTCATTAGGAGTGGTAGAGTCAGACTGAGAGACACTGTCATTAGGAGTGGTAGAGTCAGACTGAGAGACACTCATTAGGAGTGGTAGAGTCAGACTGAGAGACACTCATTAGGAGTGGTAGAGTCAGACTGAGAGACACTCATTAGGAGTGGTAGAGTCAGACTGAGAGACACTGTCATTAGGAGTGGTAGAGTCAGACTGAGAGACACTGTCATTAGGAGTGGTAGAGTCAGACTGAGAGACACTGACTGCCATTAGAAGTGATACAGTTGGACTGAGAGACACTGACTGTCATTGGGAGTGATACAGTTGGACTGAGAGACTGCCATTAGGAGTGATACAGTTGGACTGAGAGACACTGACTGTCATTAGGAGTGATACAGTTGGACTGAGAGACTGCCATTAGGAGTGATAGGGTAGGTACATGGAATAGGGGAACATTACATATTTATTATCTATTGTGTAACATCATACCTTTGAAGGAGCGAAGGATCACCATTGAGGATTAGCATTGTGGCTTTGTCCAACTTGAACACTTTTCATCAACATTGACTGGGAAATATAAGGTAACGGAGCTATAGCCCTTCTTTTCCATGGGAAAAGGTTTAGCTAAAGTTCAAGACTGAAAGGCAATATGGGTAGAAAGTGGAGGAGGCCAAGAAAAAACAAACAAGAGCTGAAAAAAAGTCATCAAAATGTCAGAGATACAGCTAGTAGCCCAAATATATATATCACACACACAAAATAGTGTCTTCAATGTGATAAACTATTCAGAGTAACATGAAAGTGTCTCCCGACCCCTGTAGAGAGAGGAAATAGAGTGGTCTAGTTCTCTCAGTGTGGCTCCATCTCAATGTGAATCTGTGTTTCGCAGGTTACGTGAGTTCAGCTTTGATGCACTCTCTTCCTCCTTTCCGTGTGGCTGACCTCACTATGTGAGGACCGGAGGAGCCATTTCCAGTCCAGTCCAGTCTGGTAATGTAGAAATGAGGATCCTGTTCAAGGTGAGTTTCATGCTGAATGCCATGTTGCATCGACACTGATAATAAGACTCTACAGATTAGGTTTACTCTGTGTCCGGGAAACCCTCAGTCCTGGACTAAAAAGCATCTTCAATGGAAACTCTCCATTTATTGAGGTTTTTAGTCCAGGACAAGGTTTATCTGGGTCTGGGAAACCTGCCCTGATTGTTTTAGGACCTGCAAACTCAAACCCTTTCAGAAGAGGTTGTATTTCAGATGTTTCTATACTTCCATGCTTGTTCCAATGAGAACAGAAATGTGTCACCTCACCTAAACAGTTTAGGACAGAGGTATCCTAACATTTACTAAATTCATTTTTGTTTGATATTTGTTTATATGTAGCTTGTTGTGATGAAATGCAAGGCTTGATTTGGTTTAAACTGTGTGCATACTGTTTAAGTGAACATTTGGCCTGACAAGGAAATGGTTTGGAACTCAAATAAATGTTGTGGTTTAGTCACAGTGAAAACTTTGAATTATAATTTACAAAACACTGAAGTGATTTCAAGGACCAATTCAGAGCAAAATATGCTAAATAAAAATAAAAAATAAAAAATTCAATGGACATGTCCAATTCATTTGATTCATTCAAAGTTTTAATTCCATTCCAGTACAGCGGAGTGGCTGCCCTGAGTTGACAGAAATCGAGCATTTTAGCATCTCATCTTCAAACATGGAAAGGGGCCTACAGTTGCGCATCAAGGTCAACAGCGACCTCTACTGCCAGTGCTCTGAAAATCTTTTTTTACTAGGCCACAACCTTTCCTACTGTAGGCTAACGAGTCTGGCTAACACCTAACTTTCAAAATCCTCCTGCGTCAGAGTCTGGAATGGCTCTTTCATGTTTTCGGCACAATGCGTTGATAATGAAGGGGGCTGTGTTGACTCGTTGGTTCTCATCCTTGTCTTTCTCACTCAAACACCCACAGCCCCTGAGCGCCGCCCTATTCCGACACCACCACAATAGCCTAGTACACAATCCATCGTACTAGAAATGATTTCCATTGAGAATGGACCACTGTTTAAAACAACAGTATTCCAATGACAGGCTGACAGTTCATATTGCACATGGCAACTCATTGTAGGTCACTCTGTCTCCATCTTTATTTCAATAGTACTGAATTAAGTACTCTGGATATATCTGATTGGGATCAAATATGACAAAAATTCTGGGATACATGACATTGTCCACACAACTGTCATGGAAGTTGATAGCACTTTTGTCATCAGGCTTGAGGTAATCTGTCTTTCCCAGTGTAGTTTTCCCAACTATCACCTTGCACAGAAACATTGTTTTGGTCTTTTGGCTACTGAAGCCTTCTGGTGCCTCACCAAACAGAGGTACTGGATCAGTGTTCCATGGACTGTACTTATCTGCATATGAGGCAAATCTTGCAAAGTAGGTTCCTACATGAAAGGAAGAAGAGGGGTAATAATGGGGTTACTGTACCAGAGAGATTATACCTGCTGTCATACATACTATATTAATTTATAGCCTGTTTCGTCATCACTTACCTTTTCCAAGAATATGGCCGTTGATACCAGCTAACCTGTTGTCAAAATTGTATGTACAAATTGAGTGTACGTTGCTGACTTTTGTTCCATGAAACAGCTTCTCCTCCTTGACCTCTGTAACACCTTGAATCCTTCCCAACTGAATCTTTTTCCTTTAAAAAGACAATCACCATGGTTGTAAAAAAGGCCTTCCTGCTCCTCTCCTCTCTACATAACTCCCCTCACAGTCCCTTTAGTTTCCCTTCAGTCCCATTAGTTCGGCTGCTCAGCCTACCTAAATTATCCCTCACCCATCATAGAACTGACATTTTCAACCAATATGAGCATCTGGACACTGCACCCGCCCACTCAGGTCAGAGTATTATCGTAGTCCGAAGGGAGAAGACGCATGTTTCTGACCACTTTTAGTTGTCGACAGTAACACGAATGTCTGAATGTTGTGTGTGTATCGAAATGCAGGGGGTTTATTAGGGGTTTTACATGCTGTGTAATTTACACGTTTTTATTTAACCTTTTAACTAGGCAAGTCTGTTAAGAACAAATTCTTATTTACATTGACGGCCTACCCCGGCCAAACACTAACCCGGACACCGCTGGGCCAATTGTGCGCCGCCCTATGGAACTCCCAATCCCGGCCAATTGTGATACAGCCTGGAATCGAACCAAGGTCTGTAGTGACGCCTCTAGCACTGAGATGCAGTGCCTTAGACCGCTGTGCCACTCGGGAGCCCCAAAAATAATGGTTAATTACCATTAATTACTTACTGTTACTTTGATAGCTTTCAGACATATGTTCTACTGTGTGGCTGTTACTATTCTGTAATGTTCAAGTTGCCAATACTGCTTTGCCTATTGTTTATCACAAGTAGTATTATTCTGTACAGCCAAAAGTGTTATTGCATTGGTTGCACAAGTACATTTGCAGAAGTGGTTTAATTGTTGTTTTGGTAAACAGTCTTTTGCATGCACACGCTACCACAGCATTTTCCTTAGTGGCTTCAACATCATGTTCTAACCGGACAGCACTATAGAGGACAGAACCAAACCAATCAGTTAGAAGTATATCGCAGGTGAGGGCATTCACAGCCGACCGCTCAGACAGGTGAGGGCATTCACAGCCGACCGCTCAGACAGGTGAGGGCATTCACACCCGACCGCTCAGACAGGTGAGGGCATTCACAGCCGACCGCTCAGACAGGTGAGGGCATTCACCCACCGCTCCAGGTGAGGGCATTCCACCCTCAGACAGGTGAGGGCATTCACACCCGACCGCTCAGACAGGTGAGGGCATTCACCGCTCCAGGTGAGGGCATTCACCGCTCAGACAGGTGAGGGCATTCACACCCGACCGCTCAGACAGGTGAGGGCATTCACACCCGACCGCTCAGACAGGTGAGGGCATTCAGACAGGGCATTCACCCGACCGCTCAGACAGGTGAGGGCATTCAGACAGGGCATTCACACCCGACCGCTCAGACAGGTGAGGGCATTTCAGACAGGTGAGGGCATTCACAGCCGACCGCTCAGACAGGTGAGGTCAGACAGGTGAGGGCATTCACACCCGACCGCTCAGACAGGTGAGGGCATTCACACCCGACCGCTCAGACAGGTGAGGGCATTCAGACAGGTGAGGGCATTCACAGCCGACCGCAGGTGAGGGCATTCACACCCGACCGCTCGACAGGTCACACCCGACCGCTCAGACAGGTGAGGGCATTCAGACAGGTGAGGGCATTCACCCGACCGCTCAGACAGGTGAGGGCATTCACACCCGACCGCTCAGACAGGTGAGGGCATTCATTCACCCGACCGCTCAGACAGGTGAGGGCATTCACCCACCGCCAGGTGAGGGCACCGCTCAGACACCGCTCAGACAGGTGAGGGCATTCACACCCGACCGCTCAGACAGGTGAGGGCACCGCTCAGACAGGTGAGGGCATTCACACCCACCGCTCAGACAGGTGAGGGCATTCACACCCGACCGCTCAGACAGGTGAGGGCATTCACAGCCACCGCTCAGACAGGTGAGGTGAGGGCATTCACAGCCGACCGCTCAGACAGGTGAGGGCATTCACAGCCACCGCCAGACAGGTGAGGGCATTCACACCACCGCTCAGACCGTGCGTCAGACAGGTTTAGCGACCAGACAGGTGAGGGCATTCACAGCCGACCGCTCAGACAGGTGAGGGCATTCACAGCCGACCGCTCAGACAGGTGAGGGCATTCACCCGACCGCTCAGACAGGTGAGGGCATTCACACCCGACCGCTCAGACAGGTGAGGGCATTCACAGCCGACCGCTCAGACAGGTGAGGGCATTCACAGCCGACCGCTCAGACAGGTGAGGGCATGGGTGAGGGCATACCAGCCAACCGTTTTCACGTGATCACGTGGATTTAGCGACCAATAGTTTTTACAATGGTGAATACAATACCAATAGTGATAGAATACCACCAAATTAGATAGGAAATGTATACTGTACTACATCCATGTATTTCTGGAAAAATTATAATAATATTGTGATGCTGATGATGATGAAAATTAGAATTCCTCTTACCTACAGTAAAACTCCCAGAGGTCCAGGTTCTGTATTCTACAGATGGATTTGATGCGTCTGTCTAGTTCTCCATCCTTTAAGCAGCCTGCCACATAATTATATTCATCTGTGTCTCTCTTCAGACAGAACACCTATGGGTTAATGATGGAAATGAAATCATACTCAGATTACAAACAAAATCAGGATAAATGATAAGTAAACAAACATGTTATATTATTGCAGAATAATGGACTACGGTTTGAATATATACTAGATACTACTTCTAACGTCTGATGTTATTGAGTTAGCAACAACTTGCCCTTTAGATGATCCCATTTTGCACTGGACATATATTGCTTTGTGTTCCCAAATAAATAAAAAAGAGATGACAAAGACTGAGATGTAGTACATTTGTTTTTGTTTTCTAACTTTATTTTCATCTGCACCTGATAGGGGTATTTGGGGTCCACCGCTTCCCAGTGTGTGGGCACTGAACTAACACAAGAGCATCTAAACAAGAAACAAAATACACAACGTTATGTTGAAAGAAACCAAGCCACCAGTGAGTTGGTTTCACTTTCATTTCTCAGTAAGTCAGAGTATGTGTTGCCTAAAGGTGGAGCAATACATTTCAGAGACATGTTTGATCTGGATGAACTCCATAACGTATTGAACCTCAGTGAGTCTCACCTTCCACTATTCCCAGTGTTGTGAGTGTTGTTGGATCGTTTGATTGGCGTCTGCTTCCTTGTTTTGATGTCAGTCAGAACCATCTCTGGAAATCAAATAGTCAGTGCTATCAGTTCACAACATAAATAGTCAGTGCTATCAGTTCACAACATAAATAGTCAGTGCTATCAGTTCACAACATAAATAGTCAGTGCTATCAGTTCACAACATAAAACCTTTGATGTGAAAATAAATACTGTATGATATTATTGTGGATGCGGGTTGATAGAAGGAATCAAGTAAATACCAGCGAAATCCAGCTTGTTGATGCCTCTGGATGTGGATATCTGTAAGACTCCTTTAGGATTTATTCTGTAATACCTTTCAATGTCCTGACTGGTCAGAGAGTTTCTTTCCATGTGATCATTCTGACAGAAAAACATCATTTATAAGACAAAGCAAAGTCTCAAACATGTAAGAGATGGACCACTGGGCACAGACGTCAAGTCAACGTCGTAGTGGGAGATTAACTCTAGACTGACAAAAGAGACAGCTACCTCAAACATGTGCCACGTTCCCCTCGTGTCCAGGTAGAACCAATGCCATGGATTTGTTTTGTAATCTGTCATAACAGGCATGTCTGAGGTGTCCATGTCCTCAACTTCTGAACTGCTTTCTGATTGAGCCCACATCTACATCAGGACAGCAAACCCACACATCTTATTTACTGAAACACCACTTCAATTTGGCTTGATAAAATACGAGGGAAAATGTTACTTTACCTTCTCCTGAGGTTTTGTTTTGTAGTAAAGGTGAATGGTACTGTAGCTATCTAAGATAAGATTCGCCTGCCACTCCTGACCTGGTTCAGCACTGCTTGAACATGCTGTAGTAAAAACACCAGTCAAACCACACCCTCTTAAAGGAGGACGTCCTTGTCTGAAAGTCTGGTGTATGACTCTCACCTGTGGATTCAAATAAATCAGCTTTTTGGATGGAACGTCTGAGTCACCAATAAAGTTGAAAAAAAAAGTAAAGTCAGACTTGTTTTGCATACACAGGTGAAGTCGAAGGTTTACATACACCTTAGCCAAATACATTTAAACTTAGTTTCGCAATTCCTGACATTTAATCCTAGTAAAAATTCCCTGTTTTAGGTCAGTTAGGATCACCACTTTTATTTTAAGAATGTGAAATGTCAGAATAATAGTAGAGAGAATGATTTATTTCAGCTTTTATTTATTTAATCACATTCCCAGTGGGTCAGAAGTTTACATACACTCAATTAGTATTCGGTAGCATTGCCTTTAAATTGTTTAATTAGATGTCCTAACCGACTTGCCAAAACTATAGTTTGTTAACAAGAAATGTGTGGTGTGGTTGATAAACAAGTTTTAATGACTCCAACCTAAGTGTATGTAAACTTCAGACTTCAACTGTATGCAACACAAAACGTAGGTCCTTTCTTCATTTTGTTGTCACTGGTCCATGATGTTCCAGTCAAGACTGGAGGAACTCACTCATTCTGCTAGTTACGATTTTTTTAAATGTGTGCATTTCCTTCTTATCCAAACGGATTGTATTCTTGCAATCTCCTGACGATGTGTATAATCCTCACTAAGAAAATACAATTGTTCAAATACGATTGAACAGAAATGGTGTAATCTTGTGTTGTACTGCAGCCATGTGGCCATTTAGATGCACTCAGCATTTCATTTCCCTCCATTGTTTCCCTATCGCTTAACCTTCAATGATCCTTGGTAGTATTTGCAGGAAATAGATAGATCAAATAATGCCCACTTTGCATTCAACATGACTCGCTCCGGTAAACATACACATAACATTTTTGTTTATTTACAGTGTATTACAACAGTAGGCCTAAATCAAGCCCATATCAAGTGTATACATCAAAGCAGAGGACATGAAGTACTGACCAACATTATGACTTTAAATGAACATGAAAATACTGTCATTATGACATAGTTTGACACCCTCTCATTAAGAGGAAAGACCATTTTAATTCAGCTCAAGAAAATCTTCATGGGGGTATTTCCTTCTTGAACAATGTACAATGTGCAGAATGAGGGAGGTAGATTGTTTAAGGGGTAAGAGAGTGCTTATCATGCATATATCAACTACATACAGTACACATATACAGGTAGCCTACTGCATTGTCAGATCGTGGTACCAATAGCGGTGAAGGAGAAAGCAGTAGATTTTAAGACATATTGGCCTTTAAAAGCCATCTTGGCCGAAGGTCTTGGCCTCAGTTAACTCAGGCAATCAATCACTTGACTTGCACAAACGGTCCCCAAAGAGATTAATCCAGTTTCTTAGCTTAGCAACACTAGCTAGGCCTATATCCTAGCTTTCATTTAGAAAATGCATCTGCAACTGTACATTACACAGAGACAAGCTGACTATAAGCCTCATGCATGATATGATGTGATAGTACAACTGCAGTGTTTGCATTGTCTGTTCAGTTAGAATTGGAGCAACTCTATGTGAAATCTATCTAGTTTTCCTAGAATTCAAATTTCTTTGGTAACTATATTTGTTATATATACAGTACCAGTCAAAAGTTTGGATACACCTACTCATTCAAGGGTTTTTCTTTATTTTTACTATTTTCTACATTGTAGAATAATAGTGAAGACCTCAAAACTATCAAATAACACATATGGAATGATGCAGTAACCAAATAAGTCTTAAACAAATCCAAATATATTTTATAATTGAGATTCTTCAAAGTAGCCACTCTTTGCCTTGATGACAGCTTTGCACACTTTTGGCATTCTCTCAACCAGCTTCATGAGGAATCCTTTTCCACCAGTTTCATGAGATTGTCACCTGGAATGCATTTCAATGAACAGGTGTGCCTTGTTAAAAGTTAATTTGTGGAATTTAATTCCTTCTTAACGCATTTGAGACAATCAGTTGTGTTGTGACAAGTCCATATTATGGCATAAACATCTCAAATAAGCAACGAGAAACGATAGTCCATCATTACTTTAAGACATGATGAACTTTTAAAGTTTGTTCAAGTGCAGTCACAAAAACCATCAAGCGCTATGAAGAAACTGGCTCTCATGAGGACTGCCACAGGAATGGAAGACCCAGAGTTACCTCTGCTGCAGAGGACAAGTTCATTAGTTACCAGCCTCAGAAATTGCAGCCCAAATAAATGCCTCAGAGTTCTGCAAAAAAGACACTACTAAAGGACACCAATAAGAAGAGGAGACTTGCTTGGGCCAAGAAATATGAGCAATTCCACCGGTTTTCATTAGACCGTTGGAAATCTGTCCTTTGGTCTGATGAGTCCAAATTTTAGTCCACATTTTTGTTACAACCGCTGTGTCTTTGTGAGACAGAGTAGGTGAACGGATGATCTCCGCATGTGTGGTTCCCACCGTGAAGCATGGAGGAGGAGGTGTGATGGTGCATTCCTGGTGACACGGTCTGTGATTTATTTAGAATTCAAGGCACACTTAACCAGCATGGCTACCACAGCATTCTGCAGCGATACGCCATCCCATCTGGTTTGGGCTTAGTGGGACGATCATTTGTTTTTAACAGGACAATGACCGTATAAGGGCTATTTGACCAAGAAGGAGAGTGATAGAGTGCAGCATCAGGTGACCTGGCCTCCACAATCACCCAACCTCAACCCAATGGAGATGGTTTGAGATGAGTTGGACCGCAGAGTAAAGGAAAATCAGCCAACAAGTGCTGAGCACATGTGGGAACTCCTTCAAGACTGTTGGAAAAGGATTCCTCATGAAGCTGGTTGAGAGAATGCCAAAAGTGTGCAAAGCTGTCATCAAGGCAAAGGGTGGCTACTTAGAATAATCTAAAATATATTTTGATTTGTTTAACACTTATTTGGTTAATACATGATTCCACATGTGTTATTTCATAGATTTGATGTCTTCACTATTATTCTACAATGTAGAAAATATTACAAGAGCAGATTACTGTACAGTTACAATGAATATATCCCTTATACACAGTACCAGTCAAACGTTTGGATACACCTACTTATTCAATGTCTATCTATGAAATCAGGTCCTTGTATACAGGAGTAGGGCAAGTCAAACATTTGTTTACTTTATGTTGGCGACTTCACTTGTAATAGTGAGTTATTGCATCCTGGTCACCAAAGTAGTTATTCAGTCTACATCCTCATTAGAAGTGTGTTGCACTTTTTAGCTTTGCTTGACTATGGTCATGTTGGACCCAAACAGTCAAAGGAAAAGAAAAAAGAATACCTGCACACTGTTAGAACGCTCCCGAAACGTATTCGCAACGTTTCGACATCACAAGGTGATCCTGCCTTGAAACATTGCTAATCCATTTCGGGAACACTCAAACAGTGTGCAGTTACTTTTCTGTTTTTCAAATACGCCACCTCTCGCCCTCTCCGACCCACAAGTCTCTAAACACAGTAAATAGACAAACCACTCTTTACGAACTCTACAGCTTTTATAGAAACATAGTCTTCTTGTATGGTCTTCCTTGTTCTGCCATAGTAATCTATTAAGGCACATCTTATGATCCAAGTCCCAGTCGGGCCTTGAATCAAACAGCGGGAAGTCATCATGGCCGTCCATTAAGTCCCTCCTCTCTCGACCCCCTCCCCTGATGTCTCTAAATCCCAATCCCGTCCTGGTAAAAAAAAATCCACCCCCTGTACATTGTGTGATAATGTCCCTGATCACCCCATAGGCGTCAGTAGAACTCAATCAGATACTCTGGGTAAATCTGGTTGCAGTCGAAGATGACGTAGATCTTTGGGTTGGCGAGGTCGTCCACACAGCTGTCAAAGAAGTTGCTGTAGCTCATGTCCTTGGATGGCGGTCGGCAGAACAGCGGATTGCCTAACGTGGACTCGCCGACCAGCACTCTGGCCAGGAACATGGTCTTATATGGAGGCTCGCTTGAAAATATCGGCGGGGCTAGTCCGTGCTTCTGCAAGGCAAAGTTATGTTTCCCCGTCGTAAGGCAGAATTTGCTAGAATACTTGGCGTCTCGGGCGAAATAACTCCCTGAGAAATGATGGGAAGGACAGTATTAGAATGCTATGTTTGAACAGTTGAAACTACTGTTGCAAAATTCTGGGAACTTTGCCAAAATTCCCAGGTTTTCCAGAAATAAAAGTTGGAAGATTCTTGGAATCAGGCAGGAATAGACAGGAATAAGCAGGAAATCCAGGAATACTCTAACTGGGATTTTTGGAAAACCGTGAAATTGTGAGAAAGTTACTATTTCATGACACAACACAAGTGGAATCTACCTCTGCCATAGACGTCCCCATGGCTCCCAGTTAGCCGCCAGTCAAAGTTATATGTGCATATAGCCTGCACGTTGCTGTGGCCTGTGCCATGAAATAACATTTTCTCCTCAATGTCCACAACTCGCTTTATCTTGCGCAATTGTTGTTTTTTCCTTTAGTAATTGGAGTAAAAACACAAAAGCATTGATCAGTCTCAGCATTTAGGTTAACCATGTTTTCCAACCAAAATATCTCTAAGAAGTTATCGAAAAAGGTCTACCTATCTAATTCAAACCATCATTCCAAACTGGGATTCTAGGTGCTATCATCAAAAGAATTTAGATACTAAACTATACTAACATCATTATAATACCACACACACACACACACACAGCTCTACCTGCAAAAGAACTCCCACAGATCCAGGTTCTGTATCCTCTGAATAGATTTGATAGGGTGACACATGGTCCTTTCATAGAGTCTGACCACTTCCTTGAATTCATAAGTATCTCTGGCCAATGAGACGAGCTGAAATAAAGATCATATTAGATTACTGGTATTCTAATTCCTGATTCTACAAGCTGAAAGAGAATAGTCAATCAGACATGGGTATACTGCAAATCAATGACACAGTGTTTTAGTTAGAAAGAAACAAACTGGCTAAAGAGGGTCATGGAGTAGGTAGATACATTGATAACACTTTACTTAAAGGTCCAATAAAGCTGTTTTTATCTCAATATCAAATCACATTTTCTGGGAAACAAATAAGTACCTTACTGTGGATTTTCTGTCTATTAAAATGGTCAAAAGTAAACAAAAATAGCTTCTTAGCAGAGAGAAATTTCTCAAGCAAGAATTGTGCTAGGAATGTCTGGAAGTGGTCTGAGTACAGAGGGAAAACTGAAAACTAGCTGCTATTGGCAGAGAGATTTGGAACTCTCTTTCTTATTGGTCTATTAACATGTTTTTCACCTGGTGACATCACCAGGAAGGCCAAAACTCCATCCCACCAAAACAGGCAGAAATTTCAGGCGGTCTTTTCAAACAATTCTTACACTAAAAGGGCATTATTGTAATTTTACAGTATTATTCCATCCTCATAGTGTTGAAATATATTCAAAATACAGGAAAACATGTTTTTGACTGCACTTGGCCTTTAAAGGTAGTCAGCAATGCAGAAAGTAAATAGCAATATCGGGCCGATTTCCACAACAACTAAGAGAATTGAAGTGCAAGGCGAAACCTCTCCACTGTTGTCCCACAGCGATCATGTTGTAGAAGATTGACGTGCCGCCCTGCACATGTGCAGATACACTGTGATACTCTGTCAGTGCATCATCTTGCACCGCGCTCATCTGCAACATCTGCAGTGCTACTCGTGGCAACGTCATGTCTCTGAATATCAGTTGAACACTGACAGGTATAATGCATTATAAGACATGTCATAAGCATGTATTACTCTACTTATAAAGGGAACATGACTAGGTCTTGAGCAGATAACATGACTAGGTCTTGAGCAGATAACATGACTAGGTCTTGAGCAGATAACATGACTAGGTCTTGAGCAGATAACATGACTAGGTCTTGAGCAGGTAATGACTAGGTCTTGAGCAGATAACATGACTAGGTCTTGAGCAGGTAACATGACTAGGTCTTGAGCAGATAACATGACTAGGTCTTGAGCAGATAACATGACTAGGTCTTGAGCAGGTAATGACTAGGTCTTGAACAGGTAACATGACTAGGTCTTGAGCAGGTAACATGACTAGGTCTTGAGCAGGTAATGACTAGATCTTGAGCAGATAACATGACTAGGTCTTGAGAAGGTAACATGACTAGGTCTTGAGCAGGTAACATGACTAGGTCTTGAGCAGATAACATGACTAGGTCTTGAGTCAGATAACATGACTAGGTCATGACTAGGTCTTGAGCAGATAACATGACTAGGTCTTGAGCAGATTACATGACTAGGTCTTGAGCAGATTACATGACTATGACTAGGTCTTGAGCAGCAGATAACATGACTAGGTCTTGAGCAGATAACATGACTAGGTCTTGACTAGGTCTTGAGCAGATAACATGACTAGGTCTTGAGCAGTAACATGACTAGGTCTTGAGCAGGTAACATGACTAGGTCTTGAGAGCATGACTAGGTCTTGACATGACTAGGTCTTGAGCTTGAGCAGATAACATGACTAGGTCTTGAGCAGAGGTCTTATGACTATGACTAACATGACTAGGTCTTGAGGTCTTGTCTTGAGCAGATAACATGACTAGGTCTTGAGCAGATAACATGACTAGGTCTTGAGCAGATAACATGACTAGGTCTTGAGCAGATAACATGACTAGGTCTTGAGCAGATTACATGACTAGGTCTTGAGCAGATAACATGACTAGGTCTTGAGCAGATAACATGACTAGGTCTTGAGCAGATAACATGACTAGGTCTTGAGCAGATAACATGACTAGGTCTTGAGCATGTAATGACTAGGTCTTGAGCAGGTAACATGACTAGGTCTTGAGCAGGTAATGACTAGATCTTGAGCAGATAAATGACTAGGTCTTGAGAAGGTAACATGACTAGGTCTTGAGCAGGTAACATGACTAGGTCTTGAGCAGGTAACATGACTAGGTCTTGAGCAGGTAATGACTAGGTCTTGAGCAGGTGTAACAGTATAACTTTAGACCGTCCCCTCGCCCATACCCGGGCGCGAACCACATCAGCAACAGTCACCCACGAAGCATCGTTACCCATTGCTCCACAAAAGCCACGGCCCTTGCAGAGCAAGGGGAACTACTACTTCAAGGTCTCAGAGGAAGTGACGTCACCGATTGAAACGCTATTTAGCGCGTACCACCGCTAACTAAGCTAGCGTTTCACATCCGTTACACAGGTAACATGCTGGTTAGGAGTTACCTGTATTTCTACCCCTGCCCCATTCAGATAGTAACCTGAACCGGCAAAAGACGGGTAAAGCTCTCTGTCTGAAAAAGTTAGATACACAGCATATTGTCCACACACATCCTTTTCCCTTACCTGATAAGGCTCGTCTGTATTTATTCTCTCCCAGTGGCAGG
Source organism: Oncorhynchus tshawytscha (assembly GCF_018296145.1). Lineage (NCBI taxonomy): Eukaryota > Metazoa > Chordata > Actinopteri > Salmoniformes > Salmonidae > Oncorhynchus > Oncorhynchus tshawytscha. Next base: position 225,647 of record NW_024609808.1, read on the forward strand.
GCACCGGCAGGGCCAGATTATCACAAATGAACCTGGGCGAGGGTGACAGATGCATATACACAATTCAGACATTTACGGTACAGGTCAGGTCTGGGTCCAACTGCTGGGTGGTTATTATGTCAATGCCCTTAGTTACACATCCTTTATTTTCACCCAAAATGTAGCACAACATGCATAAGGTTTAACGATATAACAGGTGATGCTTCTAAACCCACAATAGACTAAAGTAAGCTCCAGGAAGTGAAACTGACCACAGAGCCAATGGAGAGCACTCAGAACTCTGTATTTCTTAGTTATATAGTTACAGGCCTGTGGGCTACCTGCATGTCTGAGTTATTTATACAGCTACATGCCCGTGGGTGACCCCATTGGTACAGCTCAGACTCACCTAAAGCCAGTGGCAGAGTGGAATGCCCGTTTGATTGGCCGTTGTTTCCCGGTTGTGACATTGATCTGCTTCATGACTGGTTGTAAAACAAAGACAAACAAAGATCAGCCAATTAGAGACGGACTCCAACATATCCAATGATTGTCAATGATACTGTATAGATGTGTGCCAGTACTGTAGTGTTCTTGCTACCTGAGAAGTCCAGTCTGTAGGTGTACTTGGCGGTGTAAAACTCCATGACACCGTGTTGATTCCTGCTGTAATTCTGTTCTATCTGCTCACTGGTCACAGAGCATGCAGCACTTGGATCAATCTGCCACAACCAGAACAAATTGCAAATGAGACTGGGATGGGTAGAGTGAGTGAGGGGATGGGTGGATGGATGCAATAAATGGGGGGATGGAGGAATGGAATAATGAAGGAATGGATCGATAGATCAAGTAAGAGGATGGATTGATGAGAAATGCATAGGTGGAGTGATATGTCCTGTACCTCAAACATGTGCCACACTCCACATTCAGCTAGGTAATACCAGCACCAGACAGCCTCTGACGTGTCCATCTCCTCCACCATCTCTGAGGACTCCTCCTCAGGTGCCCTTATGGCAAACATGCCTGGACCTGGGAAGAGCAGTATACAATGTCATTGCATTGGCTTATAGTGGATAGTGGATGAGGAGTATGCTAGGTTTATCTTCAGCATGACATTTCTTATTTTTAAATATCTGTTCTCATATTTCTCGGTAATTTGCTTGCATCTATGAACAATACCTATGTGAACTGCACCAATATGTTTCCAACAACAGCATTAGGTTCTTCCTGGTTGGCAGAAGAACAGTCTGCCGACATGTCATCAGCTTGTTGCAAATTCTCTGCACCCCGAAGTGGATGTGTGTCTACATGTCAAATAGACGAACACAATTCACTAAGCTGCTATCAAACACAGCAATATGTTTATCACATCGTGTATATATATATATATTCTATAGGAAATATAACTAGCTACTAGCATGAAATATAGCAGGCTATCTTACCGGTTTATCGAGCGATTAGCCTGCCTCAGTCCTAGCTACTGCGTTAAACCTTTTCTAGAATTGGCAATCACATATTCCAGCTAACCCCATTTCGCCCAGTGCTGCAAAATCGTATTTAGCACCCAGCATCGAGAGATTTTTTGTAGAATTATGCGAATGCATTCGCGTTTCTCTTCCGATTGCTATGTTTACATTCGTTTCCTGGTAGCAAAAAAACGTCACAGAGCACGTCATAATTCCAAGTCGCTCCCACTGAGGTATGATGCCGCGTCAGGAACAAGCATGTTCCAAAACAATTTACCTCTAGGCGTAAATTGGTTCCTTGAATTGAAATGTATCTTAAGTATTTGTTACAACAAGATCATATTTGGCTTTTTAGTTAATAACCAAAATAATGACATTTTCCTAGAATCATTAATGACATCTCCCCGAGTTCCTACTTCAGTGCATTCCAGACAACTGGGAACTCGAACAAAAACGAGCTCCTGTTGTGAACAAAATTGTTTTGAAGGTCATATAACTCGTAATTTCATGGGGTGCGTTTGTAAATTTGCTCTGGCTATCTACTTCGATTTCAGAGCACAGAATAACTGATGAATTGACTAGTTCAACACCCTGTTGAATATGCCGTTTCAGTAAACCTTGGCAAAAAAAAAAACGTAATTAAATTGTTGCCAGCAGCACAGTTACAGTCACCAACGCTCACCAACGCTCTGGATAACATGAAAACGGCCTAACCAGCTCGGCTAAAGAGCAAGAAAAATGGTCAGAGTGAGGTGTTCTCTCGTTTATGTCTGTAAGTAGCTGGCATGCTAGCTAACTTTAGCCAGTTAGCGTGGGTGCTTGACTGCCGTCGTGAGGTCAGAACGCTTGGATCAACCCTACTCCTCGGCCAGAGCGTCCAGTGTGCGCTCTGAACGTTCAGAGAGCAAAACGCTCTGAATTTACGAACGGACAATCTGGCAATGCTTGGAATTTACAAACGCCAAGAGTGAATTTACTAACGCACCCCATGACGGCAACTCTGACGTCTTTCTAGAGCTCCCACTTCCCGACCCGAAGACCACCTACGTCATGATTTTACCTATTATTTTTCCGATTCCCATTCGTCTTGAAAGCACCATATACAGTATGAACAGTCGCTCCCTGCCAGGCAATTAAAAATATATATATATACATTATGAAGAAAGTGCACAACAGGTGAATTAATGTATGGAATAAACATATCTAAATGACTTATGTTGTGATGGTGCTATTTGAAGAGCAATTGTATTTACTTTAGGCCTATCACAAACAATCATCCGCCCTTATTATGACAAGAATTCCAGACATTCCAGTGAGTCTGACTAAGGGATTGAAATAAATTGTCTCTACTTTATTCTTTGTTATTCAACACATTATGAAATAGGATAGGATAGCCAAATGCAAAACAAATCATCAAAAAGTTTAGTGTTTTCTTTAATTTAATTTAAATGATTTAGTTGAATACATGTTTGTTAAACTGGTGGACATGTCAACTCTCTTCCACATATACAATGGTCCTCCACAATGGTAGGCTGTTTTACTGTATCATTCTACATAGCTGTTATAGGCTATCATCCTGGTTCAGTTCAATACCATGTGAAGGCTTTGGAGTTTGTAGACACGCCCCTCCTCCCACTTCAACATTCTTTCCAAAGACCCTCTATCTGTGCTGCCAAAGGAACTGCTTCATTGACTCCTACCAGCTGTGTGGAAAAGCAGGATCTATTGCATTAAAATAGTGGGTGAGTTGTAAGATATATTTTGCATGCATAATTGAATGATTGTGCTTAACACATGGAGGATTCACAGAAATGATAGTGCTTAACACATGGAGGATTCACAGAAATGATAGTGCTTAACACATGGAGGATTCACAGAAATGATAGTGCTTAACACATGGAGGATTCACAGAAATGATAGTGCTTAACACATGGAGGATTCACAGAAATGATAGTGCTTAACACATGGAGGATTCACAGAAATGATAGTGCTTACTCACCTTTTTCTTCTTGTATGCAGGAATCCTTTTTCTCAAACAAATAAATTGCAAACTTTTGGATTTTAGCATATGCCTAAATAAAAGTTCAAGCTAAACAGCCAGTCTGCATCTGCATGATTGTATTGCATTGCTGCATTGTACATTACTGCACATAATCCATGGAGGAAATGTGCTTAATGGGAAAACACCTTAACTTCAATGTCTTGTGGATATCTAAAACAATCAATTATTATCTTGTTTTTCATACATTTGTGCAGATAGGCTATGACTGACTGCATAACTAAGCAAACAAATAGCCTAGTCATAAATGTTAGTATCCTAGGAGGAGTAGAATGTCTGCATTAGGATAAAGCCTCAGGCTCTCTAACAGAACAAAGACTTAATCTGTCTTGATTGGGACATATTGTGTTGAAGAGAGCCTCTGAGTAACAGAAGATGTAAACACGGAGTCCGCACCAGATTTAACAATGAGAGGGAGAGCGGAGGAAAGAGAGAGACGGGAGGAGTGTGTGTGAGAGAGAGAGAGAGAGAGAGAGAGAGAGAGAGAGAGAGAGAGAGAGAGAGAGAGAGAGAAAGCAAGAAAGAAAGAAAGAAAGAAAGAAAGAAAGAAAGAAAGAAAGAAAGAAAGAAAGAAAGAAAGAAAGAAAGAAAGAAAGAAGGAGAAAAGATGTGTTAGTTCTTGCGTGAGAGTGAGTAAGAAAGAGCGTGAGAGAGAAAGAGAGAGCTTTGGCAATATCTACAAAATGTCCTGCCAATAAAGCATTTTGAATTTAAGAGAAAGTGAGTGAACATGGAAGAGGAGATGGTTGGAGGGACCACTCCAGGAGGACCAGTGGACTCAGAGGCCCAGAAACGGAGCCCCGAGGATGCGGTTCAGCAGGAGAGGGGCAAGTGGGCCAACAAGACTGAATTCCTGCTCTCCATGGCTGGTGAGATCATTGGCCTGGGCAACGTATGGCGCTTCCCTTATCTGTGCTACAAGAACGGAGGAGGTAAGTAAACCAGCACCTCCCCATCTATTGACTGTCAGAATAAACAGTAGGATTACAATGTCATGGTCTGAAAGCACTGAAACCAATGAAGAGTTTGGTCATATTTACAGGATGTTGACCCATGTGCAGCCCTTTTTGGAATCGCCTGAACAGAGCAGGGAGAGAAAGAAAGAACGAAAGAAAGAAAGACAGCTGGTGTGTTGGTGTGAGAGAGTAATTGAACATCAGAGAATGAGAGAGAGTGTGTGAGAGAGTAATTGAACATCAGAGAATGAGAGAGAGTGTGTGAGAGAGTAAGTGAACATCAGAGAATGAGAGAGAGTGTGTGTGTGTGAGAGAGAGACAGAGAGAGAGAAAGAAAGTGAGAGATAGAGGGATTAGATGAACCTGGAGAAGAGTCCCCTGAGCAAGCTGGTCCTGGGGCTCTGTTCACAAACACAAACAGACCCCACAGAGCCCCAGGACAGCAACACAATTAGACCCAAACAAATCATGAGAAAACAAAAAGATAATTACCTGACACATTGGAAAGAATTAACAAAAAAGGGAGCAAACTAGAATGCTATTTGGCCCTAAACAGAGAGTACACAGTGGCAGAATATGTGACCACTGTGACTGACCTAAAATTAAGGAAACCTTTGACTATGTACAGACTCAGTGAGCATAGCCTTGCTATTGAGAAAGGTCGCTGTAGGCAGACCTGGCTCTCAAGAGAAGACAGGCTGTGTGCACCCTGCCCACAAAATGAGGTGGAATCTGAGCTGCAGTTCCTAACCTCCTGCCAATTATGTGACCATATTAGAGACAAATATTTCTCTCAGACCTCACAGACCAACAAAGAATACGAAAAACAAATAACATTTTGATTAACTCCCATATCTATTGGGTGAAATACCACAGTGTGCAATCACAGCAGCAAGATTTGTGACCTCTTGCCACAAGAAAAGAGCAGCCAGTGAATAACAAATGCCATTGTAAATACAACCCATATTTATGTTGCTTATTTTTTTCCTCCCTTTTTGACTTGAACTATTTGCACATCATTACAACACTGTATACTGTATATACATAATAGGACATTTGAAATGTCTTTATTCTTTTGGAACTTGTGTGAGTGTAATATTTACTGTTCATGTTTTTTTTATTGTATTGAGAGAAAGAGAGAGAGAGAGAAGAAAGAGAGAGAGAGAGATAAGAAAGATGTTTCCCGAGGGAGTGGACTCTTGTGTCCGCTAACCCTGTGGGCGGAGCTTCACCTCTAATATTCTGTGAGCAACAAAAGATATTTGCATCGTAAAAAAAACAAGGATACCAGGCCTGTGATTGCTTTTGTGCAGCCTCAAAGGCTCTCTGTATCCACTGGAAAGTTCATTCATTTCCTTATGAAGGATATCTATTCAGCTGTCAACTCTTTTCATGGACTCGAAGCTAAAGAACATGTTCTAACTACTGTACAGCAATACCGCATCATCACACAACTGAAATGTCAATAAGCATTTCCTTGGTCTATTCACACAAAATGTTTTGTCATTCATCTCAATGGCTTTATCTTTGCATCCTTCCTGCTGTTCTATTTGACCATTTACCATAGTAACACACCTTTCATCCTGTAAACACTCTTCTTCACTGGTGTTTTTAACCCTCCACAGGTGTCTTCTTTATCCCGTACTTTGTCTTCCTCTTCTTCTGTGGTATCCCTGTGTTCTTCCTGGAGACGGCATTGGGCCAGTACACCAGCGAGGGCGGGGTCACAGCCTGGAGGAAGATATGTCCCATGTTCGAAGGTGATCACTCTGTCTGCTCCTTACATTATTACATAATGGGCCAGTTCCCCAGACACAGATTTAGCCTATGGGGAATCTTCCAGGCAGGTCACCCTTGATACAAGTCCGTATTCGACATCCATCCATGTCTGAGGACGACGGGAGATGATGTAGAAACCAGCCACTAGGGGCAACAGTGAGAGCTGTTACCTTTAAGTAGGTTTGGGTTTTGCTGGTTTTGCTAGTTTTGCTAGGGCGTTGTGGATGGGCGTAAGCATCTGCCTTTGGTTCCAAAAGTAACATGTTCGAATCCAGAAAGAAAGTGTTTTTTGATATTTTTGTTTTAAGTGTAACCCAAACCTTAACCCTTACCTTAAGTATTCTGGAGTTAATGCCTAACCTTAAAAATACAGAGTTAATGCCTAAACTTAACCTTAAACACTTAAAAATGTGACATTTGGAACAACTTCGAAATTTGAGGTTTGACGTGAGACTGTGAGAGCTTGTAGCAGTCTTCTTTATTAATAGATGTCAAGTCCCCTGTTTTGGGGACCTGCGTGGTTCTGGTATCGTTTCTGACAGACATTTTCACTGATAAATTGATCTGTGGACACCATAGGTTGAAATGGCTTGCATTGAGCAGTAGCCCTGAATC